>NC_056737.1:1704506667-1704798484 GCF_019279795.1 Protopterus annectens | reverse complement strand
AGACACATGTCCAGACTACAGTGCTTGGAAAAAGTGCGGACTGATGACCATATACTGGCCTTCAAGAAAGTTTTTTGAGATTCCTTCTAGGAAGACTGTGGTACTGGCTGTGCCTGTGGTGGTGTGACATCTTATGTAACCTGGTAATTGCTGACATATTACTTGTGGCAGAAAACAATGCAATGGAAAATCCGATTGGAGATCATTTAATATGGTCAAACCCTTTTTGTTTGTCAGAAAGTCTAAAAAGAGCTTGTTAGTGCTTCTGTAGGTCTTTCTTTTATCTAGGCAGTAAGTTAGCTGCCTGTGTGCATCTAACAAATGCAGGATTCTTTCATTTTTATTTTGTAGCTTGGGAAATAAGACCAGGAGTTAACTGGCCTGCTTTTGTGTACCTTTTGTCACAACAGTGGGCATGAAGAAGGGGTTAGAGCACAGAGTGATTCTGTATGTGGAAGACTGGCAAGGGTTTCATACATGACTGATGCAATTCAAAAGTCTTTTCTGGCCAAAGTTAATGCCACCAACAGTAGTCTTCCATGAAAGAAATTTTAGGTGAGCTACTGGCTCAAAGGGTGGTAGAGTCAGTTTTACTAACATACAATTCAGGCCCCAGGATGGTACTTACTGCCCTCATTGAAACCCTGAGGTGTAAGACTTCCCCCTGACAAAATGCTTATTGATCTTCTTGATGTAAGGGGTGGAGCCAATACTAAGCATACCACTATAACAGAGACGTGGACCTTAAAATAGAAGTATAGGCCAAGTCTGTGTGAAATAACTCTGTCCAGTACTGCAACACCACTAATACTTCTGCATCTGTGATTCAGTCCTTTTGGCACCACAGGAAGAATCTTTTCCATTTCACAAGATAAGATTCCCTAGTGCTTGGTTTCCTGGCTTCCCTCATTATAAGACACACTATTCTGAAAAAAAAAGTGCCAATATGCTAGCAAGGTTACACACTCTAGGCTGCCAGAGTGAGGGTTGAAAGCCCTGGGTGTATAAAGGCACCTTTTCTCTGAGTAAGTCAGTCCTCCTGTTTGGGCAAATAACAGGTTTTACCTTAGCCAGCAGTAACATGAGGGAAAACAGTGCTACCCTATCCAGAAAGAAGCAACCAGGATAATCTTAGGTCTTTCACTATTTTCTAGATCGCCATTGGAATCAGAGCAGTGGCAGAAATGCATAAAGGAAGCTGTCCCTTCAGCTGAAGGAGGTGTCCATTGAACGTCTTCTGGTGGAGGCACATGGAGCAGAACTTTCTGAGTGGTTGTTCTGGAAGGGATGCAAAGAGATGCATTTCTGAAAGCCCCCATTTCCTCATCAGCATCAGACAGACCTGCCTATGCAGTGTCCACTCTTTGGGGGGGGGGGGGGGCAAGTTCCTGCTCAGTTGGTATGCTAGTAAACTGTCCTCTTTGGAAACCATCTCCTATGTTTTAATGGTGTCCTGCACAGCATGTGGAAGTGACGGCTCCTTTGTTTTTTGATGCACCACAAGACTGTGGTGCTGTCTGTGAGAAAACTGTCAACAAGTTGACAACCTTTTCAATGAACATTGTTACTGCAAAGGTCAGCTTGCTGAAACCACTTTGTGCATTAGTAAAGTTTTCACTTTTCTTGACTAATATGCAACCACAAAGTAGGTACGTTCAAGTCTAGGTGTGTGTGTGTGTGTGTGTGTGTGTGTGTGTGTGTGTGTGTGTGGGAGTCTGGTGTGTGCTGCACTGGGAAGACGGATCCCTGATAGTGAGTTAGATGTGAATTTTGCAGGTTTGGTTTGGAGGCTACACAACAGTGCCCGCAGAAACTATAGGATATTGCTTTTGAAGCCTATTCTTAGGGTACTGCACAAAGGTGACAGTCATCCAAGTATGGGTAAATATGTATGTCCTTTACAATGCAATGGGCAAATATTGGAACCAGATATTTGGTGAAAACCGCTGACGCAGTCACTAAGCCAAAGGGCAATGAATGGACCTGGAAACAGCTATCTTCTACTATAAATCTTAGGATGTGCCTGAGCCTTTTTATTACCTGGGATATGCAGATATCCATCTTTCAGATCCATAGTGACCATATATGCTTTGTGACTTAACTGGAGGAGAGTTTACAGAGTTAGCATACTGAATCGCCAAGCTGATGGAAATTTATTTAATCTGGAGAAGTCTAGAATGGGTCTTCACGGTCCATGCTTCCTTGGAATTATAACTATTTGAAATGTCATGACCTGCTAGGGTGAATCCTGAAATGCAGGGACTGAATGGCCAAAAACCAGGACTTGTATGTACGAAATCCAAGATGCTACTTCTTGAAATATTCCCTTTTCTCTGAGGTACGGAGATCTCGTAGTTGGTGTATATTACACATATAAGTTCAGGGGTGTGGGAATGCGCGTGGGTGGGGTGGCTTGCAACCCCCTACAGAAAGAAGTTTTAAGGAAGAGAGTGATGTTCGAGATTCGCTCTTCTCCTGTGTTTTCTGTCTTTTTTCCACAGCTTTTCAGCACTCAACATTTTGTGTACAGACATCTCAATAGGGAGCCCCTTGGAACCAGGAACAGCCCTGGGTAAAAGCCTTTTCTTTCCTGGTCCCTAGAAACATCATATATGGTCCTCTGCTCTAACATTAGCAGCAAGTTGAGTACAACGACATGCTCTTGGTCTGAATGGTCAATTGTTGGGAGGTTTGGACTTGAACTCTAGGCAGTACTCTTAAGTAATGATCCCACTACTCATCTGACTGTCAAGACTGCCTGTGATTCTTCCAGAAAGGCAGTAAACTTTCCTCCTAGGTGCAGTAATGGGTGTCTTGGGACTAGGGTGGAAGGGGTACGTGTAGGAAGAGTAGGCTGGAATAGTCACAGCTGTTCCTTGGGCAGGCCAAAGCTTTGCTGGCCTCCTTGCCTCCCTGTGACCTCAACTTTTTTTGTTTTTAAAAAGGCCTACTACCCTCTTGGATACTTACCTTTTCTTCATTTGTTATACAAATGTCCTTTGTTTGGGAAACGTCTACTACATAACAGGCAGGGGAAGATGGAACACATGCCTCACGGTGTTCATAACCTTGCCCTTCTCTACCAGCCTTACGAAAACCTCATACTTCTGTAGGTCAAACAGCAATTTTCTCTACTGAAGAATTCAGTAACTCAGTTTTAATACCTTCAACTAGAAGTTGTGTGCAAAACCATGCATTTCTTTCAAAATAGTGCCATCTCGTTACAGACATCCCTGATTAAAAACACCCCAGGGTGTCAAATGTCTCTTCAGGCCTTGGTTATTTTCATGAACTGATGACACAATGCCCACTATCAGAAGACATGGAAAATTCAGAAAATAATACAAAAAGCTTTTTTCTATTTAAAGTGTACTAGTCATGTTTGGAAGCATTTTTGTTTTACAATTAACATCTTTCTCTGTTGCACCCTTCATAATAAAGTTGCAAGTCATTTTTCAAAAAATAAAAGTTACAAGGTGCTGTTTTGACTTCTTTGGTTACATTTTTTTACTTATTTTTTCTCTGTAACCACACCAATGTCATGGCAGGTACTTAGCAAAGATTTACATACATGTGCAAATCATTATGGGTAATTACAAATAACTTACTTTAACATCTTCATTAACTTATCACTTAAGACACAGTCAAACATACACTCGTACAGAAAATTCATATTAATATGTTTCCGGTTACATAAATCAAATATGTCCTTTTTATAACTATCTTCAGTACATTTCATAAACTGCTCAATTCCTTACTTCCCTTAAACCTCTCTCCTCCTCCAAAACATTATTCTCCATGTAATGCTCCTACATTTTCTATTTATTTGTAAATAATGTGCTCCTTCCTTTTACTAAAGATCCCACTTCCAGTTCTTTTATCTGTGTTGCGATATTCAGTACACCAAATACAGCTGGGTTAGACTTTGATTTCCATTTTCTAATTGTTTTTTGTAGCCACCAGAATAAACTACCTCTGGGATTCAATAAAGCCTACACTAAGCGTACACTGGTCTGAGTGAACAGACAACACAAGCATAGCTCATACTCTTCTTCCTCTTAATTTTAGTTTTCCTACAATTTTATTGCAGCTTTAAATACTGAGGGGGATTCTTAAAGGTTACCACAAAGTATAGACTACATGTACACTTAGTATAATCTTTCTTGAGTGACTAGAAAGAAAATATTGGTAAGAATGTTCTTCAAAACAGATTGTGTACACTTCGTGTAGGTGTTACTGAACCTGCCCTATGTCTTTGCAGTTCAAATCCTGCGATCAAGCTTAAAGAATCAGTTCCTTAGTTACACCAATTTGCTTACCCATATTTCTTTCACAGTACTCTGGGAATTTTTTAAATCTGCCAACTGATTACATTACCGAAATATATATTCCCAGTTATCTTTATCTTCCCCATCACCTCTAACATTTACAATCTACCATAAGAAAAATCCTTTGAAGTCTGGGTGGGGTATACCTATGCAAACACTTAAAGCAAAAATCTTAAACTTTCTGGACTCCCATTCTTCTCTTGCAAACTGCTTATCCAATCTCTCTGCAATATTTTCCAAGTGCTTCTAAGTGATTCTTATAGTGATTGTGTAATGTCTTGTATGCCCTAATTATTATTCCTTTTTTTACACCAGCTTCTGTTCTAGATTCAACTAAAACTCTACCACAGCAGGTCTTTCACCTAAGATTCACCTTCCCCTTTCTCTTTGCCCATACTCTGATATTAATACCTGGTAGGGAAAACAGTCTCTAGTCTGCAGTCCAAATGTCTTCTTGGCCTCATCCAGTTCAACTACCTTTCTATCTCTAGTTATGTGCTCCAAATACCTTGGTTCCTGTGCCAGTTTTCTCCAGTAAATTCCAGTCCCCTCTTGCCTATTCTCTGTACCCCTAGTTGCACTGAAACCAGTTGTCAAAATCTCCTTTCTAAATTCTTGTGTTGATTTATTTCTTAAAATACTTTCTGCTACTTTATGAATACAATGCATGGCTGTTCTTCTTCTTAAGGATCTCCATGCAAAATCCCACCCTCTCTATTTCTTAAAATCACTCCCTCCCCCCTTCATAATCACCTTTGAATTCTAACTTTCTATTTGTGTTATGCATATGAGTTTTAACTCTATCTATTCAAATCAAGTACTCCTAACACCACCCTGTTCTACTGGGAGGATCAATTATTCCTCTAACTCTTGCCCTCTTCCCTTCCCAGATAAAGTCCTTCAATTCTATTACTGTCCACAAATTCTCCTTTGATTGACAAAAATATGCCTGACATGTATATAAAACTAAAGGGACTAAAAGCATTTTCACTGTTTGCATCTTACTATCTACATCCAAAACAAGAGCTTGTTTTTGTATTATCTTTTGTTTAGTCTCTTCACACATATCCTTAGCTGCCATAACACATTTTTAATCCATACTCTTAAATACTTAATCTTATGTCCTCATAAATACAGATATTGCTGAAAAAATTCATGTGTGGATACATAAATTACAACTATAGCCTTTGTTTTATCTTCACTAAATTTACAACCTGAAAAGACTTGAAACTGTCTCAAACTGTTCCGCAAAACTGAGATGTTACTTTCTGGATTTAGCAGGTACAAAATAATGCCATCTGCATATAAAAGATAACTTTTCTTGATTACCATACCATTTACATGCTTCAGTTTCTGTGTCTCTTACTTTCTTTGCCAATGGCTCTAAATATAAAGCAAACAAGAAAGAGGAAAAAGGATGTACCTGTCTGAATCCTCTGTTGAGGCAACTTATCAGAGAGGAATCCTTTCACTTTACTTCTTGCCTTGGATATTTCATATATCCTAATTAACCTTACTACTGTATCAGGGACTGCAAATGCTTCCATTGCCCTACTCAACATCCCAGCTTACTCTGTCAAATGCTTTCTCTGCATCATGACCCACAAATAACAGAAGTATTTTTTTACTTTTTGCCTCCCTCTGGATTAATCATCGTTCTATTAATGTTGTCAAGTGTTTGGCTCCCCTTCACAAAAACCACACTGATCCATATCTATCAGTTTTGGCAACATCTTTGCCATTCGTTTAGACAGTACAGACAAATACTCCACAAGGGGGGATCCACCTTGGATCCCGGAAACTACCGTCCCATCAGTCTGACGAGCCTTATCTGCAAAGCCATGGAGTGTATTATCATGGAACTTATAAACAAAGACACTGGCAACCTTCAAACACTGGACCCCACACAGTTTGGGTTCGTGAAGGGCCGATCTTGTCTCCTGAACCTGAATGACTTCTTTGAATCAGTCTCCAGAGCCGTGGACAAGGGTAAGGTGGTCCACACAGCCTATCTAGACCTTGCCAAGGCCTTTGATACCATCCCCCACTCTGGAATCATAGATAAACCTACTAAGCTGGGCATTAATCCCTACGTCACACCCAATGAGTTGCTAACTGGCTTACTGACAGAACCCACACTGTAAAAGTAGCCGACTCCAAATCCAGCTTCAGACAAGTGGAGTACCTCAGGGTTCAGTCCTGTGACCGCTCTTGCTTGGCATCTACTTCTCTGAAATACAGGCCAACACTACGGGACCCTGGCTAACAAAGTTCGCAGATGACTGCAAACTGGGAGCCATTATTGAATCCCCAAATGATGTGGATACTCTACAAAAGGGCCTTACAGAAACAGATGCTTGGTGCCAGAGCCATGGGCTCAAGCTCAATGCCAAGAAATGTATAGTTATCCCCTTTGGGAAAAAACATGTACCCGTGAATTACCATATAGGTGGCAGTACATTAAACACCAAAAGTGTGATAGAGAGACCTAAGGACACAGGTGGACAGTTGTCTCACCTTCGATAACCACATTGCCACAACAGTCAGGAAATCCTTCTATGTGGCACACCTCATCACTAAGGGCTTTTCATCCAGAAAAAAGGAGGTCATTGTCCCACTGTACTCATCCCTCATTAGACCCATTATAAAATACAATGCCCAGTTTGGTATGTACCTCTCAAGACATCTGCAACAACTGGAAAGGCCGCAGAAATACCTCACTAAAAGAATCACAGGCCTAAAGCAAATGCCCTACGCTGACCACCTTAAAAAAACTCCAGCTACACTCTGTCGCATATTGTCTACTCAGAGGCTATCTCTGCTTAACATACAAGGCCATGTCAAACCCAGAGCTGTTGGACATGCTACACTTAAAGAAATCCCAATCCCTCAGAGCCACATGCTCCAGGGATCTAAACCTTGTCATCACAATAAACAAAACATGCTGGAGGGATAGGTTCCTGACCCAGAGACTCCCCAGACTCTGGAATAGATTGCCCATACATGTCAAGCAGAGTGCCTCTTTGGCCCTCTTCAAAAGGAACCTTGACGATTGGATGGGAGAAAGGAAATTCACCCCGGGGATCACGTCAGTCGCCCTGTTAGACAGGGGTCCAGGGTAGTAAATAGTGTGGGAAGAAATAGCCAGGGAATTGTTATGGCTAGGCTTGTATAGGCCCTAGGGCTGACAGCCTAGTACCAACCTATGAGCCTAATCATGGTTTAAAATTAAAATGAGTCTATATGAAGATGGGTCCAATGTGTCTTTACAATCTTTAAGCATTACAGCCACCAAAGCTTTCTTCAAAAATGTTGGTGCTTCTCCTCCTTTTAAAATACTGTTAAAAAATATCTTCTGGATGTTTACCACTTTCTTCCATCCTAAATTCCAAACTTCTACAGGAATATCATGCGTTTTAGAGACATTCTTGCAGATTGATTACACATCTGTTTTTACCTCATCTCCTCCTATTTTAACTGTTTGTTGAGACTCATCTACATCTAACCTTGGAATAATCAAGTCTTACAAAAATATTTCAAATTCTGCTCTTGATTAACACATTCCCCTACTTTATATGAATTGTCATAAAATTTCTGATGCATCTCTAACAGCTCTACAGGATCTCCGGTTATTTTTCATGTTATAAGGCTCCCTAAGTTTGGTGACAACCTATTCCATTTTTGTTGCTCTGGAGTTACCATCAAATAATAATTGCTTAACAGCAATCTTTCTAAACTCGCGCAGATTATCCAGACACTCCCTTATTTTATCTTTAACACTCCATAGTTGTGCCTCATCTTGTTCTGCGAGACCCCCCCTTATTCTGCAATACCTTTTCAGCTCCCCAAATAACTTGTATTACTTTTTAACCATACATCTTTTTTTCTTTTATTTATACCCTATTTATAAACTTAATTTTCATTTTATTCCATTCACTAACTATAACTTCAGAAAAAATTTCTATCTTACCTAATAACTTTTGAATAATTTCAGCTACCCATTACTTAAATTCCTCTCTTTTTAACAGGTAGGTAAGAAAGCGCCAGAGTCTCACTTTTACGTCATTACCATCCATGTTTACCTTAGCTTTATTGGTGCATGATCTGAAATAGTTACTGGGTGTGTGTCAAAGCTTTCAATGAAATGCACATGGTGCTGTAAAATATAATTTGTCTAGCCTATAATCCCCCCTCTCTTGTCAATGGCTCCTTACTACCACATATCCACCATTAACTTTTTTTTTTTTTCATCTTCTACCACTATTGGAGCTCCTCTATAGCAATTAGTACAATTACTTCCTTTTTCTTTCTCCCTGGTATTCTGTTGAATATCAATCCTGAAATCCTTTATGAAATTCACATGCCCATTTCTTTCTAAATCTGTCTCCTGCAACATTACTATTTATACTCAGCATTTCTTAATTCAATACTCTCTTCTTTTAAGTCTATATCTGTAATGCCTTTTCCATTCCAAGCTAATATGGATAGTATAGCCATTATGATAAGTTACTGATCCCACTCATATATGGCAGTTTTTTTAAATGAGCATTTCTAACTTTTAGTGTTACACGCACACACTGTTTGGTAGGCTGATCTTTTATGCAGTTTCTTGGCATCTCCATTTCACCCTGTCCCATTTTTCAAGACTTCTTGTTTTAATGAAAACTCTCAAAGAATCTAAATACATTTTCAGAAAACACATCTGTCTTTTTTATACCTACTCCCCTTCCAGATGTGAAAAACAGGAACTTATGTACTCACCATAACGTTCGATGTATGTAGCCCATCTCGCCTCACATTCTTACCCGTGGGTTCGGAGCTGAATATCGGCTCTGACTCGGCCAATCTTTTCTAGCTTGAAGTCTTCTATTGGCTGGTCTAAGCAGGTATCCCATGGTGCACTGCTCCATATCCCCAGATCTAGTTTGCTGCAATACTCATTCATACCCCATGCAATCACAACATCCAGATAAAAAGAATAAGCTAAAGTAAAGGGAACTCTGTAAATAAAACCCTAACCTCCAGATCCTCCAGGAAGGGGGAAGGTGGGAGGGTAAGTAAAAATGTGAGGCGAGATGGACTACATACATCGAACGTTATGGTGAGTACATAACTTCCTGATGTTATGTAGTCCTATCTCGCCTACATTCTTACCCATGGGACAGCGTCCCTAGCACCTACATCCTGGGTGGCTCATAGGAAAATACTCCTGAGTACTGTGGAGCCAAAGAACGACCTGTCCCTAGAAACCACGTCCAATTTGTAATAACAAATGTGTGAGGAGAAGCCCAAGTAGCTGCAGCACATATATCATCCATTGACAATCTGGCCTGATAGGCTGTAGATGTAGAAACAGCCTGAGTAGAGTGAGCCTTGACCGGAAATGGCAGATCTTTTCCTCCCACTTGGTAGGCGAACGAGATGCAACTAGATATCCATCTGGATATGGTGACCCTGGAAACCGGGGACCCAATTTTGTTTTCTGAAAAAGAGACAAATAGTTTATCTGACTTCCGGATATTTTTTGCTCGGTGCAGATAGAAACGTAACTGTCTGTGTACATCCAATTGATGAAATTTAAATTCTGCCTTGTTTGAAAATTGAGGAAAGAATACAGACAACTCAATGGATTGATTAAGATTAGACATGGAAGCCACTTTAGGAAGAAAGGAAGGGTTTGGTCTAAGAGAAACCCTGTCCTTATGGAAGATTAAGTATGGGGGTTTGATAGAGAGGGCTTGAATTTCTGAAACTCGTCTTGCTGAAGTGATTGCTGTTAAAGAAGGCTATTTTCCAGGTCAAGAATTTCAATTCACAGGTAGCTGCAGGCTAGAAAGGTGATGAAGTAAGGACTTGTAGAACAAAATTGAGATCCTAGGGCATGATAGGTTCGGAGTCCGGCAGACGGAGTAACAGAGTACCCTTCAGGAAAGCCTTGCAGAGTCTATGAGCATTAAGACTGGGCTCATTAGCCACATGAAAATTAGAGATCACAGCCAACTGAACTCTGATGGTAGCTGATGCGGAACCCTGATGGAAAAGCATAGCCAAAAACTCCAAGACTGAAGCAATTGGAGCTGTGTAAGGATCAATTCCTTGGGTATGCACCCAAATAGAAAACCTCTTCCATTTGCTGGAATAAATCTTCCTAGTAGATGGCTTACGAGAGGAAGATAAAATCCGAACCACTTCCGGTGAAAATTTATGAAGCCTAACTAACGACGGAAGTGGAGTAGCCAGGCTGTCAGCCGGAGGGTCATCAGAGAGGGGTGGAACTGTCCCGACATGTGTGTCAGTAAATCTGGTTGAGGGTCCAGAATCCAAGGAGTGTCCACAATGAAAAGGGAACCAGACTTGATGACGCCAGTGTGGAGCAATCAGAATCATTCTGCTTCCCAAGGATTGTGCTTTCTGAATCACCTTTGACAGCAAGGGAAACGGAGGGAAAGCATAAAGCAGACCGGAGGGCCAATCGTAAACCAGAGCGTTCCTGGGTGACTCCCCCCTGTGGGGGGATCAGCGTGAAGTAGTTGCTGCATTTGGCATTGAGGGGGCTGGCAAAAAGGTCACAGCAAGGCTGACCCCATCTGCTGAAGATTCGTTCTGCAATTAGACAATTCAGGGACCACTAGTAAGGCATCAAAATAGCTCTGCTTAGCCTGTCCGCAATCACGTTGTACTTCCCCGGAATGCGCATTGCCACCAGAAAATGTTGGGAAGTTACTACCCACTGCCACACTCGCATGGCCTCTCTACACAGGGGGTAAGACCTGGTTCCCCCTTGCTTGTTTAGATACCACACTACTGACATGTTGTCAGAGTGTATTGCAATCGCCCCTAGAGGTAGAAAGCTCTGAAGTTCCTGCAACGCAAGTAGCACTGCTCTCATCTCTAGGACGTTGATATACAGATGTATCTCTTGATCTTGCCACGTGCCTTGGATTGTCCTGCCAAGATAATGCCCCCCCCCATCTTGGAGGCGTCCGTGGTCACTGTGGCAACCGGGATGGGTGGAATGAAGGGCTTTCCCCCGTCCAAATTGTTGGTGGAAAGCCACCAACTGAGGTCCTGTTTGCATCTGTCTGAGCAAAATGGGGTGAGAAAGTGGAAATTTTTGGAAAGACCATTGAACAAAGAGAAGCCATTGGAGAAGTCTCATGTGCAATCTCACTAGAGGGACCAACATAACTGTTGCTGCCATGGTCCCCAGGAGTTGGAGAATCCATCTTGCCTTTGCTTTCCTCAGGAGCATCAGGATGTGTATTTGTTGTAAGATTCTGATCCTTTCCTGTGGTAAAAATGCTCGCATTTGAATGGTGTCTAATTCTGCGCCTATAAAGATGACACACTGCGAGGGCAACAAAGCAGATTTTTCTCAATTTAGTGTTATGCCCAACTGTTGACAGAGTGATGGTAGCGTCCCTGGTTTGGACTAGTTGATGCCTGGTGAGGGCGATAAGGAGCCAGTCGTCCAGATACGGAAACACTTGGAATCCCTGACGTCTCAAGTGAGTCGTCACCACTATCATACACTTAGTGAACACCCTGGGGGGCTGTGGTGAGACCAAAGGGCAGTGCTCGAAACTGGAAATGACTGGCTCCCAGCCAGAAACCTAGGTGACTCCTGGATGCCCTGTCCAATTTTACATGGTAGTAAGCATCCTTGAGGTTGATGGAGCACATCCATACCTCCTCTCCCAACAATGGGAGAATCGATTGTAGTGTGACCGTACAGAACTTGGGACTTCTGTACATAGTTGTTTAGTTGGCTGAGATCTAATATGGGTCTCAGGTCCCCTGTTCTTTTCGGCACCAAAAAGAATCTTGAGTACGTCCCTAATCCGATTTGATCTGAGGGGACACTCTGGATGGCTCCTTTTCCTAGCAGCTTTGAAACCTCTGAGACTGCTTGATCCCTTTGACTGGGTGGAACGATTGATGGGGGGTTTGATGTCAACGGAATGAGGTAACCTCTGGAAATTATCCATAATACCCATCAGTCCTGGGTGATGCTTTTCTAGGCTTCCGGATATAATGAAATTCGGCCCCCGACTGGCTCCGGAAAAGCACAGCCGGGCACTCCCTCAGGAACGAGAGTAGGGAGAGCCGAAAGAGGAATCGGGGTCTCCCGAATTGTGGGGGCCCCCTCTGCCTCTAGGGTGGCGTCTCCCTGAATAACCTCCCCCTCCTCTGTCTCTGGAGGGGGACTCACCTTGTGCGGCAGGAAAAAAAACTCTGATTTCTTGAACCACATCTTCCCACCCTACTGGGCCATGGGGTAAGGCCTAGAAGGAAGGGAAAAATGGACCCCTACGGCAGACAGGGTCTTTCCCTCTTGCTCGCACCTGGTGAGGGTGTCTTTCACTTTGGTTCTGAACAAAGAAGAACCATCAAAGGGGGCATCAGTGAAGGAAGACTTGAAGGCCTCTGCAAAGTGACACAGGCGCAGCCAGGCTTGCCTTCTAAGGGCGATTCCTGAGCTTGCTGCCCTACTCGCTCCCACAGCTGCATACGAAATGAGTCGCATGGAGGAGTTGACAATGGAGTTGAGGGTAGACACCTGGGCGTTAACGTCTGGGCAGCCGCCTCACGGACGTTACCTGCAAGAGTATCTCCTAACTCCTTGAGGAGATCTCTCTGGAGCAGAGTGAAATGAGACAGATAGTTCAGCGACCGTAAGGCAAAGGTTGCTGACGAGAGGGTACGCTTCCCGTACCGGTCCATGGTCCTAGACTCCTTGTTACGAGGATGGACGGAGGAAGAAGTCTCTGCTACTTCCTTCTGAGTGGCCGCCGCCGCCACCACCGTGGCATCTACAGGGACTCCTTTGGACAAGAACTCCTTACCTTGGGGAGCAGAAAGAAACTTGTTGGGATGCCTGGGTACGGGCTCCACAGAATCAAGGTTTTCCCACACCCTTCGACAAAATTAAATCAAGGAGCTCGTCAAAGAGTGGGGACAACCAGGAGGTGGAGGGCTGAGCACCAAAGGCCTTAAGGAAGACCGACTCCTCCTCGGAAGGGGCTTTGGACGGCCAGTTACCTCTTTGCTTCAGTATCTCCAGGATGTCGGAGAAGGAGACATCATCGGAGGATGACTTGGGGGACCCAACCAATTCCTCGAGGTCAGTATCAGAGGTGAGGGACTCATCCTGGGAGTCTATGTGCTTCCTCTTGCACGTTTTCTTTTTAGGGGGCTCCTCAGGCACGAACTCCGAAGGGCCCTTAGAAAGTTGGGGACCACTCGTGGGGGTATCCCTAGGCCTTGGTGCTCTGCTGTCCATGGACAGGTGGTGATCAGAGGCTCTCACCGGAGTGGTGGGGGACAGAGTGACCGATCCGCCTGATGTAGCTGACGATCTGGCAAGCACAGTCCGCATGGCCTCGAAGGCTGGTCCCCCCCGAGTCCGAGGACAGACTAGCCTCCAAGACCATAACAGGGGTTGGTATTCCACGAGCCGAGGCACCGAGAGGGAGACTCGGAACCGAAATACTTCCGAAGATGTCCCCTCGGGCCCGACTGAAGAACCCGAGTCCTGAACCCCGAGGAAGGAGCCGACGGGGATGGAGCCGATGTCGGTACCGATGGAGCCAGAGGGGCCATGGGAACTGGACTAGCAACATCACACTGCGCGGAACACCCTGGCTCCGAAAGACAGAGATGCACTCGGAGGAGGAATGATCGAAGCAGGGGTTGGGACAGGCTCCAGAGCTGACTGGGCCGGAGCCAAAAACAATTTTGCCAAAACAGGTGACTGGAGGAGCCTCTGGACTACCCTATCAACATCCACATCCGAAAGGGTTCTGGAGGACAGGGAGGGCGATCGAGATCTCCTCTCAGGAGAGACTGATCTGAGACTGGGCGATCGGCTCCAAAGAGGTTCCAACATAATAGGAGCCGACACCGGTTCCATCAACACAGACACCTCCTGCGGCCCAGAGGACAGTGGAGCCGAAGAGGTTGATGCAATTTTTGTGACTTTCTCCGGAGGCTCCGATGAAGCTGACGGAGCCGGAGATTTCTTTTTAGACTTGGATGATTTAGACTTAGCACTGGGAGAAGAATCCAAGGCCTCTTCGAAAGAGGGTTTCAAGAGTCCCTTTAGGATCAGCTTATTCTTTCTCTCTTGGAGCACTCTGGGACTGAACGCATGGCAAAAACTGCAGGACTCCTGCAGATGAATGGCTCCCAGGCAATAGACACAAATAGAATGCCCAGCGGTGATGGACATTTTGTACCCACTTTTAGAGCACTTTTTGAAACCCGAAGGTTTGTGCTCTTTGAAATCTTTGGACATCTTCCACAAGAAACACCAACAAGCAACCCAAGAGAAAATCTGACAAGAAAACTCACAGATGCTCAACACCACAAAAAAGTGGGAATCAGTTATAAGTTGAAAAAGTACACACACACTAGAGACACCCAGTGAGACCAACTATGTCAAAACCTCTAACTGAAACGGTTAATGACAAGGGAGAGAACAGAAACCAAACCTCTAATTTAAACAGCTTGACAAATAGATAGGACAAAAGGAGTAGGTCCTCTAACTGAAACGGGCCTAGCCCGTGGGAACAATTATCGGGATACCACAAAACCAGCACACTACCAAAAACCTAAACAACACTAAAGACAATAGCTATGAAAATAGATTTTTGTTTAAGAGCAATTTTTTTTCTCAAGACAAGAAAAAAGGTACTTAGCCACAGCCAAGAGCGAGACCATGTCCGAGCTACACAAGCGGCAAACGAGATCTGGGGATATGGAGCAGTGCACCATGGGATACCTGCTTAGCTCAGCCAATAGAAGACTTCAAGCTAGAAAAGTTTGGCTGAGTCGGAGACGATATTCGGCTCCAAACCCATGGGTAAGAATGTGAGGCGAGACATGACTACATAACATCAGCTTTTATGCTTTCATAAAACACTAACTTTTAACTCTAAGAAATAGAGCACTATCTTTAAATAAAACAAAATTATACACTGTTGTATTAACTGCATTAAACTATTAAGGCTGCTACAGAAGCTCTCTCTCATTCACTTCCAATAACTTTGAACTTTATTTTTCACTGAAGTCTTGCCCCTGTATGTTTGCATTTTTCATTGTCTTCCTTTCGAACACTGAAAAAGGTTTCACATGCAAAGTCTTTCTATGAACTTTATTTCATAAGAATGAGAAGCAGAGCCCCCTTTTGTTTGATGGCTCACTTTTTTTACTGCATAAACTTTTTTTTTTTATTTCACAGCTTGTTCTGCATCAAAAAATGTCTTTGATCCTCCAGGAAAAAATGTATTCTAAAGACAGCAAGATACGACAGCTTGAATCTCACACTTGCCTCTCAACATTCCCTGATTATTAGAATAAATTTGCTTCTCTTCTGCCAGGTGCACAGTGAATAACCACTTCCACAAACACTACAATTTTTAATACCTTTACCTTCTGCCACAGTTTTGTTAGGATCAACTCTTTCTACTGGCATGACTGTATCTTTACTAATACAGGTTGTGGCTGCTTTTTCATGGTGAGGTTTGGAGCATACATTCTATGCGCCTTTTGAATCAACAAATCCTGCTGTGGAAAACCATTCTAGTTGCTTATTTGTGCTTTCATAAAATCAATACGGTCTGTTCTTTCCAGTTTTTTCTAGAACAGCAGAAAATCTTAGGTTCTCTGTGTGCTCCATCTTCTAACTCTACCACTTTTAAAAACAGCTCTTCTTGAAAAGTCTCATACTCAGCCAGCATTTTCTTCATTTCAACCTCTGATTTGTGCACTTTTATCAGTTCATCTGAAGAGCCAGGTAAAGCTTCTTCAAGTTGATATACTCCTTCACCGTTTCATTTACATTACAATCTTGGAGTACAATTGATTTTTTCCTCTACGTTACTGGAAGTCATGTCTTGTAGCAAAGCTGAAGCTTGAAGTGCTTTTTGCTGAACAGCTGCAGGATTCTCTGCAGTCAGTGTTTTCTCTTCTCTTTTTCAAGTTGATTTTCTTTCAGGTTCTTTAAATTTCTTCTTTGCTGGCATTCAGGTAGTGTACTTACTAAACAGTAAAGTACAGTTGTGTACACTTACCATAAATGTAGATGTTCGAGTGTATTCACTTTTGCAGTCATTACACTTGGGTTATCCTGCTAGCAGGCTACCCACAGTCGGCCTGAATTCCAAAGTCTAGGTCCGGCGTCTTCCCTGACGTCAGTGCGGCAGGGGTATAAAAGATGCAGCAGACGCCATTTTCTTCAGTTTTTCTTGCCCCAGATGTCAGATGCCCCCAAAAGGGTAGGCTAAAAAATATGTCAATAAAACATGCATGCACCAAAATATATTATACCTTCATCTGCAAGCAAATACACCAAATAGGTTGTATAGATTAGAGAAGTGCAGATAGGTTCCAGCAAAGAAATGGGGGATGGTGGGTGGGTAACCTGGACTGCAACAGTGAATACACTCGAACATCTACATTTATGGTAAGTGTACACAACTGTGCTATGTTCTTCATGTTTCACTGTTGCAGTCATTACACTTGGGTTGAATCCTAAAGCTATGGTTGGGAGGCTGGAGCTAATATAGCATTAGGAGCGGCTATGAGGCCCTGCAGAAGTGCAGTGGCAAAGCCTGTCCTGGATTTAGAGTAGAGTGGTAAATTATAGTGTTTTGTAAAGGTGTGCACTGAACTCCAGGTAGCAGCCTCTAAAACGTCTTTGGTTGGTACTCCCCTGAGGAAGGTTGCTGAAGTGGCTGCTGCTCTGGTTGAATGTGGCCTAAAGCCCTTAGGCGCTGGCTTGCCATGTTGTGAATAGCAGAAACGAATGCAGTGGCCTATCCACTTAGAAATAGTCTGCTTTGAGATAGCCTTTACTTGTGATCCTGCAGCATATGCCACTAGTAGTTACTCCGTCTTTCTGAAAGCTTTGGTTCTGTTCAAGTAGAAGCGTACTTGTCTGTGTATGTCCAAATAATGCAGAATTCTCTCCCCCTTATTCTGTGGGTTTGTATAAAAAGTAGACAGATGATTAGCTTGGTTAAGGGCCACACTGGACATAAATGGCATAAATGTTGGGTTTGACTTCAGAGAAACCCTATCTGGATAAAAAAATGATAAAAGGTTCCACAGCCATGAGTGCCTGTAGCTCTGAGACTCGTCTTGCAGAAGTTATTGCTAGAAGCAGAGCTGTTTTCCAAGATAAAAACTTTATATCAGCTGTCGCAGCTGGCTCAAAAGGAGGCCGGGTGAGATTTTCCAAGACATAATGGAGGTCCCATGCAGGTATTGGTGATCTCCTTGGAGGCCTTAAGTTTTTGGCTCCTCTGAGGTACTGCCTTAACAAAGGATGAGAAAAGATTGGTGGCTTTGTACTGTAATGAGCCGAAATGGCAGAGGCATGAATTTTAATTGATGAAAAAGATAGGCCTTTCTCCAGCATCTCAGTTAAGTATTGCAAAATCTGAGGAATATTTGGTACAGCTGTGTCAATTCCTTCTGCCTGGTTCCAAGCACAGAATCGCTTCCATTTTCCAGTGTAAGATTTTCTGGTACTAGGCCTTCTAGCCTCCAAAATGACATCCATCACAGCTTTAGTGAGAGACGCGTTTTGTATGACATTATCCGCCATGCTGCCAGATTTAAGGTCTTTAGCTGGCTGTGCAGGACCGGATTGCTTTGCTGGGACAGTAGATGAGGTATTTGAGGCAAGGTCCAAGCCGGGCACTGAGACAAGTTCCTTAGAATTGGATACCAGTACTGGTGGGGCCAGTCTGGGGCAATCAGTATCATCTTTGGCTTCTCTTGTCTGACCTTTAGGAGTACCTTGGGGAGGAGAGGCAGTGGAAGAAAGGCATATACTGATAAGCTTTTCCAGCTGAAAGATAGGGCGTCCACTTTCCATGCTCGTCGGTGATAAGCCCTTGTGCAGAATCTCTTTAGTTGGTAGTTGTGAGGAGAGGCAAATAGATCTATCTCCGGGCATCCCCATTTCCTTGTTATCATGCTGAAGACTTGTGGATCCAATTTCCACTCGTGGGGATCCACGAGGTTTCTGCTTAGTTCATCTGCCAGAGTATTTATCTTTCCTGGCAGAAATTGTGCCTGCAGATGTACTAGGTAAGTCAATGCTGTGTCCCACAAAGTCATGGCTAGTCTGCAAAGGGGGTAAGAATGAGTGCCTCCCTGCTTGTTTATATACCACATGACCGTGGTGTTGTCTGTCTTTATCAGTAGTTGTCCCGCATGAAGTAGGTCCTTGAAGGCTGTCAGGGCATTCTGAACAGCTAGCATCTCTTTTTGATTGATATATAGATGCATTTGGTTTGTGGACCATGTGCCTTGAATACACCTTCCTGCCATGTGGGCCCCCCAGGCATAATCTGATGCATCTGTTGTTAATGTTTGCCTGGCTGTTGGTAAAGTGAATGGCTGCCCCTTGTTCTGGTGACAAGCTTTCGCCCATCGAAATTCCTGTTGCAGGCAGGGAATGAGGGTAATTATTGTTTCCAGACTGTGGCAATATTGAGTCCAAACACTTTTTAGGTACCACTGAAGTTTCCTAATATGCAGTCTCGCATACGGAATTAGTAGAATGCAGGATGCCATGAAGCCCAAAGCCTGCAGAATTTTTCTTGCAGATAACTGGGCGTTTGTTGCCAACAGGTTGAAATAGGTAGTCAGTTGTCTTTGTTTGTCTGGCGTGAGATAAGCCATCTGGTCAGTTGTATTTAAGCTTGCACCCAGGAATATCATCTCTTTGAGAGGGTACTAGTTTTGATTTCTTTTCGTTGACTGTGTACCCTAGGCCTGTTAGAAATCTCTTTACAAACGCCAGATGCTGTAGTAGTATGTCCTTGTTCTCTGCTTGAATGAGACAGTCATCGAAGTAAGGATATATTTGTATTGCTCTTTGTCTGCAGAATGCAGTTACTGGTGCCAAGCACTTAGTGAAAACCCTGGGCGCAGTAGATAAGCCAAAGGGCATTGCAGAGAATTGGTAGTGCATTGAGCCAGCTTTGAATCTGAGGTATCTACTGCATGTTGGTCTGACTGGGACATGCAGGTATGCCTCTTTTAGGTCTAAAGTCACAAGCCAAGCCTTCTTGCCCAACATGGGCAGAAGTTGCTGAAGAGTCAACATTTTGAATTTTGGGATACCCAGAAATGTGTTTAGAATAGTTAGGTCCAGTATTGGTCTCCAGGTCTTGTCCTTTCTTGGGACCAAGAAAAGTCTTGAATAAAATCCTTGTCCCTGCTCTTGCTCTGGTACTTGCTGAATGGCCCTCATGTCCATGAGGGATGAGACTTGCTTTTGTGCCTCTGCCCACTGATGTTTTGGCAGGTCTGGCCAACCGTTTGTCCATGGCAGGGTATGGAAGTGAAACTTGTAGCCTTGTGACACTGTCTAGGACCCATTTGTCCTGGGTTATTAGAAGATAAGTGCTTGGTGCAGGCAGGGGGAAGTCATTCGGACGGTTTCCTGTATGGCTGTGATTTGTCTTCTCCACTTTTGGAGGTAGAAGCACCCCACTGTTTAGACCTTTACGAACCTTGGGGCTGGGATCTGCCTCTTGGGCGTCTGTGTCTGCCCCTTTGTGGTCTGTCTGACACTGGAAAGGACCAATTCTTTGTAGGCCAGTGTCTGCTAAATCTAGGAGGCTGTACCTGTAAGAAATCCTTAACCGTTTGCATAGATTTAGCTTTGTCCTCCATTTTAACACCTCTTCTGCTTTAACACCAAACAAGGCATCATGCTGTAATGGAGCGTCTAATAATTTTGCTTTGACATGATCAGGCAGATTTTGTTCCTTTAATCAAGCATGCCTCCATAACAGCAGCCCTGCAGGAGGCCTCCAAAGAATCAAAAACACATTGCAAAGTATGCTTTCCAACTTGTTCAGCTGCATGCAATAAATCCTGCATTTCTTTGTTTTCTGCACATTCAGAATTTATCAACATTTTCTGTTTAAGCAGTGACATAATATATTGCTGATATTTGAGCATATGAAACTGACAATTTAAAGCCCTTATAGCCAAGGTAGTAGAAGTGTAAATCTTTTCCCCCATCTGTCCAATGCCCTAGAATCCCTGTCTGAGGGGGTAGGGTTTTTTGCAACGGAAGCCTTGACCCCTTTGGGACCCTGAGAGATTGTTTCTGGGTCAGCAGCAGGGTTTTTGAAAAGGAATTTATGAGAGTCAGAAATCCTGCAGTACCTGTCCGGCTTAACAGGAGCTGGAGGTAAGGAGTCAGGGGTCAGAATGGACTCTGAAAATACATCTACAATGTCTAACAGAGGTGAAATAGCTAGGGGGGGGCATGTGTTGTGGTAGTAAAACCACGAACACTTAACACACCAAACACTTTATTATAAAGCTTTTGGGTCTACAGCCTTCATCAGTATATAGTAACTATGCATTTAAAAAGGAGATACAATTAAGTCACAAGCTCCAGCCAGCCTATCACATTAAACAATAATTATATCTTAAAGAGATAGTTAAAAAAGTGTCACTATTTGAAATACACCAAAATACTTTTAAGAAAGTTTAAAACATATTAAACTATATAGAATAAAACACTTGCATAGTTACCATGAATAAACATAAATACATACATAAGCAATATATACATATATATGTATACATACACACACACACAGATATATATATATATATATATATACATATACACATACACACATATATACATCCACATGTATAGACATTTTCACAAAAATTTCCACAAGGAGTTATAATCTATCATAAAAACAGTAACTATATATTTGCGGAATTAAAATTATATTTTCTCTCTGCTTCTTCATTAAAACTGGCTTTAGACTAACAGCATTATTCAAACCTGGACTCACATCCGCCTGAAGCCTAATAATCCATTCAAACTCTTTCAGTTCTAACATATTATTCATATCACCCTTTCTTAAACCCATCTCAACTGTATTTATAACCCTAAATTTAAATCTATGTTTTTCATCCTCATCCATAATATGTTTACTTAATGCATTTGTTAATATCTTCCTTCTTATATTGGACTTATGTTCTACAATCCTCTCCCTTAATTTTCTAGTGGTTTTACCCACATAGAATGATGTACAAGTTATACATGTAGCCAAATAAACTACCTGTGTTACGTTACAAGTTGTTAGGGTTTCCAGGGTGAAAACTTCTCCACTAGTTGGGTGTATGAATGTACCGTCACCTTCATATAAATAATTACAAATACAATTATAGCATGTTCTTGTCCCAATCCCCTTTATTACCCTTTAGTCATTAAGGTACTGCACATAACTATTTAAACCTGACAGAGAACAACTCCAAATCATAAAACAATCATCTACAAATCTCTTATAGAATTTAACATTCTTATTCATTTCATTCACATCACTTAGTATAACACGTTTATCCCACTCATATAATACCAAATTGGCATAGGTGTTAGCTATGGGAGTACCCATTGCTACACCTGTAAGCTGTAAATACGGTTCTTCATCAAATATAAAAATATTATGTGTTAATACTGTTTCAAATCTCCCTACCATACATTTTCACTTCATTGTTTAAAAAAATCATGAATAGCATTGAGTCCATAATCATTAGGAATGACAGTAAATAGTGAAGTAATATCTAGAGATACCATAATATATTTTTCTCCTCCATGATTTAATTACCAATTATATAAATCATGTTAAAAATTATTAGTATCTTTCAATACCGTAAAGCATCCTCCCAAGTATTTTCCTAATACTGTAAGTATTTAGAAATAGGTTCAGTTATCCACCCACCACCTGAGACTATAGGTCTCAGTGGTGGATCTATTATGCTTTTATGTATCTTAAGGATACCATATATTTGTGGCACCCTAGAACAAGGTACACTCAGGTAGTTAAACAGATCTATGCTTACATCATTACTGAGTTGTAATTCATAATATATATATATATATATATATATATATATATATATATATATATATATATATATATTCCATGATATATAGGAAGGAAGTAGATGCTTCAAGATATATAAAAAGAAACAGCATGCATGCACCACACACGTTCAAAAGGATATTGAAAGCACAATTAATAAGAACGAGTAAACTGAATACTGTAGATAGTAATTTTAGAGAACAGGCCATGGTAATGATACAGGAGTTTGAAAGAAATGGTTACCCGAGACACACTACAGATGGAGTCTATGAGGAAGTGCTAAAAGGAAGAGAAAATAAGTATAGACCAGTTTTAAGTGGAGGAATACAGAGGTATGGAACATCAGTACATAGGGAAAATATAGTAGCAAGATACCTCACTACGTATAATCTTAACACGGATAATGTACGAAGTAAAATAGAGAAAAACTGGCCCATTCTAATGGCTATGCCTGAGATAAGATCAATAGTAGGTAATAGACCGAGCTATGCCTACAGGAATTCGGAAACCATGAAACAAAAGCTTTGTTATAAAGATTTTAAAGTTAAAAATAAATACACACAAAAGGGGATTGCGACAAGAAAATGCTATAATTGTACTTGTAATGATTTATATGAAGGTGACGGTACATTAATACACCCGACTAGTGGAGAAGTTTTCACCCTGGAAACCCTAACAACTTGTAATGTAACACAGGTAGTTTATTTGGCTACATGTATAACTTGTACATCATTCTATGTGGGTAAAACCACTAGAAAATTAAGGGAGAGGATTGTAGAACATAAGTCCGATATAAGAAGGAAGATATTAACAAATGCATTAAGTAAACATATTATGGATGAGGATGAAAAACATAGATTTAAATTTAGGGTTATAAGTACAGTTGAGATGGGTATAAGAAAGGGTGATATGAATAATATGTTAGAACTGAAAGAGTTTGAATGGATTATTAGGCTTCAGGCGGATGTGAGTCCAGGTTTGAATAATGCTGTTAAGTCTAAAGCCAGTTTTAATGAAGAAGCGGAGAGAAAAAATATAATTTTAATTCCGCAAATATATAGTTACTGTTTTTTATGATGGATTATAACTCCTTGTGGAAATTTTTGTGAAAATGTCTATACATGTGGATGTATATATGTGTGTATGTGTATGTATTTTATATATATATATATATATATATATATATATATATATATATGTGTGTGTGTGTGTGTGTGTATTTATACATATATATGTATATATTGCTTATGTATATGTATGTATTTATGTTTATTCATGGTAACTATGCAAGTGTTTTGTTCTACATAGTTTAATATGTTTTAAACTTTCTTAAAAGTATTTTGGTGTATTTCAAATAGTGACACTTTTTTAACTATCTCTTTAAGACATAATTATTGTTTAATGTGATAGGCTGGCTGGAGCTTGTGACTTAACTGTATCTCCTTTTTAAATGCTGAGAAAACAGTTACTATATACTGATGAAGGGTGTAGACCCAAAAGCTTTATAATAAAGTGTTTGGTGTGTTAAGTGTTCGTGGTTGTTCAATATATTTTGGAGCAGTATCACCAGTGTTGACTTTATTTTTGGTAGTAAAAGGAAGTCTCTGAGCCTTTTCTTAGATTCTGAAAAATCTTGGCTCTCCCAGTGAAAATGCTCCCTCATGGTATGCAAGGTTTCCCCAAAAGAGTAATCCTCAGGAGGAGAGGCTGAAGGGACAGATTATTCAGCATCAGAATCCTCATAGGAAGGAAGAGAGTATTCCCGATCAGAAGAGGAATCAGGTGAAATGGAAACCTGATCTGAAGATTCATATTCTGTCTCTTGCCTAGGCCTTTTATCAGGTGGGGGATGGGAACCCCTGATCAAAGTAATTAAGTCTTCGGCCATTTTGAGCATCTGTTTTTTGGGCATGGAGGCCTGTCCATAAGGCTGTTGTACTTGTTTCTTTGTCTTTAAAGGTGCTTTAGTCTTTGCCTTTGAAGCTGAAGTCGTTTTAATGTATAACTGAGTAGGTCTGAAAACACCCTCAGAAGTAGATGCCTGCTCAGCGGCTCCGGACCCATCTGAGGGAATAGTCTCCGAAGGTCCAATACCTTGAGCTTCCAGCGGCCTAGTCGACTCCACGTGGGGGTCTGCAGCGGCCTGCGGGTCTAAAGTAGCAGGCATCAGGGGCTGCGAAGGCACCTCACTGAAAACCGGCGAACTGGCGACTGGCTTAGAAGAAGCCTCGTCGTCGGTTTTGGACCTCAGATGCCTGTCCTTTTCTTTTTCTTTGCGTTTCTTCTGAATTCCGGTAGTCGGATGGCTATCCGACGACATCGTATAATTAAATCTTCTGCCAAAATAGTGCAATGCAAGATCGTACCGACGCTTAATAGTGCGTTGGTTAAATCTAGCACAAAACAGACAACTAGCAACATCGTGGTCAGGGCCTAGGAAAGGAATACTGTAAGAATTAAAGTCCTTATGAGGTATTTGCTTCCCACAAGAAATACAATTAGTAACTTTTTCTGACATCGGTCTGGAGCAAGAAAAAAGTTTCCCCAGCAGGGTACTTAGCTTTTAATGAAGACTTCGGATCTGAAATTCGAACACGAAAATCTCAGGAGTCGGCCGACCGGCACTTGCGAACTGCTTATGCTTCGGGCACCGCGCGGCAAGAAAGACTGAAGAAAATGGCGTCGGCTGCATCTTTTATACCCCTGGAGCACTGACGTCAGGGAAGACGCGACAGCAACTGACGCCGGACCTAGACTTTGGAATTCAGGCCAACTGAGGGTAGCCTGCCAGCAGGATAACCCAAGTGTAATGACCGCAACAGTGAAACACGAAGAACATCTGAATTTTACTCAAGCTGGCAGAATTACTAGCTCTAATTTTTCAGTTTTTTTTTTCACACTTAGACAGCTGAAATTAGTTGCTGATCATCAGTATGCAGCATCTTGGATGACCAAAAAATAGTTACTTCTTTAAAGGAGCTGAGTCTTATTTATGCTATGGTTTCACTACTGCATTACCATGTGCTCAGTTTCAATGCAAGGTGATCCATCTTCAAGAACTGGTTGAGAACTTGCCTTTCTAGGCAGGAAGAAACTACTCCTGTTGTATTATCAGGAAAGAACAGCAGTTTATATACTTAGGTTGTGATGCCTTGTGGGTTCAGTCTTTCATGACATCATGGCAGGGATTTTTATTTCTGAGAAAAATAATTCAGGGGCCATCCTTACCAACAAAACAAATTGCAAAAACAACGCACTTTTTGGTTTCAAAAACTGTATAATTTAGTACTGAATATGGTAAGGTTGTATCAGCTCCAAAGGTCTGTTACTTAACATGTACCTTAGAACATGATTAATATAATAAGTGAACTAGGATGGTGTCTCTTCTAGCATTTACTATTATTGGCCTAAAGTCCTTATAAATATCACATACGGTGATATGGTCAAGGCTTTAAAAGATGTACACACTTGTCCTGCCCATCTTTTGTTTCTTGCAAACACATTTGCTCTGCTTGAGCAGCAACCTCAGACCTCTAATTGGAAACATGCAAAACCCTGAGTAGATATACCTTCCTAAACCCAAGTCCAGCACAACCTCCAACTACTAAACACCAGACAATATTGCATGTAGAAACAAATGTATATATATATATATATATATATATATATATATATATATATATACACACACACACACACACACATATATATATATATATATATATATATATATCTATATACACACACACACACACACATATATATATATATATATATATATATATATATACACACACACACAAACATATATATATAAACATATACATATAAATATATATATATATATATATATATATATATATATATATATATATATATATATATAAACATATATATATATATATATACATACATACATACATACATACATACACACACACACTGCTTGGGAATTTAAACAAATGTTATGACTTACCATTACAGTGATCCCTCCTGAAAAAGAGAGCCCAACTGTGTGTATAGTACTTACTGTAAAAGTAAAACTTCAAAGAAAGGTCACTGTTTACTATAAAGCCACCCTTCCTACATACTTGAGGAAAACTTATACAGTTTAATTATAAACCGATTAGACTACCACACAGTTACTGTGTTACTGTTTGAATAGTTGCAATATTTTTCTTGTACAAAATGACAACACTTTACAGAGCGCACTTTACTATGAGGGCCAGAAAGAAGCTCACAGAAAATAAGAAATCTCATAGCACTGCACCAACCAAGACTTCAGGGAATGTTGATGTGGTCAGTGCTGCACAGGGGTCTACTTCATAACACTGAAATTTCATAACGTTGAATTTCGTAACATTGGGACCATAACACTGAAAATTCAAGACACTGAAAATCCAAAACATTAAAAACTCAGAACATTAAAAGTGTGCTTCATAATACTGAAAACTACATTGCGCATTAACTATCACCACCACTTACACCACCACCTAACAAACACACTTTCGACTACATTTCTGCAGGGGGGGGGCAAGCACCCCTGCACACCTTCATGTGGGGGGGGCTCTGCTCCCCACACCCACTGTAAGTTAAATATACCAACTTCAAGACCGCACTACAGTGGAAAAAAGTTAATTTCCTAACCTCAGGAAATTAACTTTTTTCTACTGTAGTGCGGTCTTGGAGTTGGTATAATTAAGTTACGGGGGTGTGGGGGGTGCAGGGGGGCTTGCCCCCCTGCAGAAACGTAGTAGAAAGTGTGTTTGTTAGGTGGTGGGGTAGGTGGAGAGGATGTTACTTACATATGCACTGTAGTTTTCAATGTTATGAAGCACACTTTCAATGTTTTGAGTTTTCAATATTTTGAGTTTTCAATGTTTTGGGATTTAGATGTGTTGGTCTCAATGTTATGAAATTCAATGTTATGAAATTTCAATGTTATGAAGGGGACCCCAGCACAGATCTTCAAAAGTATATGGGGGATATGACTACAACTGATGAAAACTCTGAGCATGAAGAGTACATCAGATGGGAAAACCCAAATATTACATTACAGCAACACAGCGACCCTTTCTTCAGCATCTACTGTTACAGCAAGTGCCTTATAAATAACTATACATGCAAATCAGAGGAAGCTTCTTAAAATCACACAGTTTCTATGCTTTTATATGTACCACAGTTCATTTCCTGTATAAAAAAAAATTTGCATCAGAGATGCATCCAATGCTATATTGTACATGCTGTTGAAACTCTTGTATTGTAACCTAAAGAAAAGTTTGGCAGAGACAACTTTTTAATCATTAGTGCTTTGCAAGTGATATTTTTAATGAGTGGTGCTACCAACCACCTTAAAACCTACCTGCAGACACAGCAGTCAACTTAAAACAATACTTGCTGGTTACGTAGCATAAACAATCTGTTCATTATGTTCTGAGGAAAAAGGATACACAATGAATACACAAAATCGTTAAGCAGTGGTTCGGGTGTTCTTACAGTGGAACCAGCTTTGTTGCAAGGTATATTACTGAAACTGCTGGGAATAAAGTGAATAGGCACTTACACAGCTCAATGCAACTATCCAAAGTATTAGATGAAGATGACAGGTCCAGAGAATTTGGCCTTTCCGGTCTCCTCCCTGGGGTATGCCGGAGATTACACTCTGCACTAGTGATGCTGGCAATGGCAAGATCTTCCACTGGGCATGGATTACTGTTGTTATTATTGGAATTTGTTCGTCCACTGTCCAGTGAGCGGTCTCTCCTGTCCACTAGCCGCTCCATGATGCCATCATCGTGGCCAGCCTGCTGTTCTCGCCTTAAGAGAGGCTCATGCTCATCAGGACTAGAGTTAATATTTAACCTGCTGTCCTCCCCACTGAACTGGCTTTGTAGCATCTCCTGGCTTCTGTGGCTGCACTGTGGAGCTGACTGGCCAGATGGCACAACACCATTGGAATACTGCATGGTTGCAATGTGTGGATTTCCACTGTGTCCCCGTCCCACAATCCCATTCATGGTGACAGTAACAACCTGGGGCTCAGCAGCATTAATTGCATTCATCTTTGCAACCCCTGTCTCTACCTGTTTTAAATTGGACTTGTGTTTGCTGCCAAATTTTAGCCGTGACTCCTTGGTAGAATTTTTGGTATTTAATGGCAAGCTAGTAGGTCGCTTGGGAAGATTCTGCTGTTTGGGGAGGGGGTACATCTGAACAGGTGGGATATCAGGAAGTAATGAGGACTGGCTGGCACTGGGCTGTGGAAAGTCTTGTTGTCCTGTAACTTCAACAGCTAACTTAATTAAGGGGTAGAGCAAGCTGGAGTTGCTACTAGTTAGAGGGTCAGGCCCACTGAACTGCTTTAGGGAATGCTCCATTAGGTTTTCATCTGAGCTTTCCTTTAAGTTCTTGTCTACCTCTTTAGGATCCAACTTGTTTGTCTCCAGGTCTTCCTCTGTAAGTTGCAAGCAGACCGGAGTGGGACCCATGGGCTGTGGTACATTGGTGCCATGGGAAGTCGACTCAGAGTAAGTCAGTTCAGAGATTGTTGTCATGCCTGTACTAGGGGTAAGGCCTGTGGTATTGGTGGTGGTAGTGTTAGTTGATAAACTAGTAACGCTGGTCTCTGGGCTTGGAATCCGAGCCTGGGCTTGCTGACGCTCATAGTTGATAGAGTTCCGATTCTTTTCACCTGTGGTTGATGGTGTTCCAGAAGTAGAATACTCAGATGCTATATTCTTGACAATTCCATCAGTGTGATGTATAGAATCTTCAATGTAGGAAGAAGATGAATAGTCAGTATATGGCCCAGTCTTAGGAACACGGCGGCTGTGTGATAGATTTCTATGAAAACAACAAAGAAATATCATGTTAGAATTACAAAGTGGCAACTTTGCTTTTAATATCAAAACTAATTGGCTTTTACAAATGTAACAGCTTCACTTCTTTAATTTGTGACCGTAAATTCAAGAAATTTTAATCATAACAATCTTACTTCATGTAGTGGCAAAATCCTATGTGCAACCAATGCAAAAGGGTGGAAATGCCTGCAATCAGTGGACCGTGTCTCTTATGGCACTATCTGTAATGCTGCTTCTAGTAGCTGATGAGCTTCCTTTTACATCAACTAAAAGCTTATAAGCAGGCACTGTGCCCTTCACCAGCAAAAAGGAGAATAAAATGTATGTGAAAACAGAGCAGGAGTAGGTTTTGCCAAGGAAATGACATTTCTTGAACAACTATGTTTCAGTATTTGGTAGCATCCTTTCTCAGGCAAACTACTGAACCAGTAAGTATTTGTAACAATTAAAGAACAACCTGACCTGGGGGGGAGATGGCCAATTGATAGCAGCACTTTTTCAGAGCTCCACAAAATTATACTAAAATACAGGAAAATAATCAATTTTATATATAAAAAATAACAAAACCTGGTAGATAAACATCTAAACTATCTGTACATCAACTTTGGTTTAAATTCTTTGAGATTTTCCTGTCAAATCAAATTGGAGATTATTGCTGCTGTGTGGAAACGAATAACTCAAATAACTCACTCTGAAACTACATTGAAAAAAGAAATACGATTGATGTCTTCTACACTACAAGATTTATCCTTGAAAATGGATGGATTAAGGACAACTTAAAAAAAATCTAAAAGAAAACAGTCAAAAACAAACTGAGGTCTTCAGAGAATTACTACAACAACAAACTAAAATATCAGACATTGAAACTTCCCTATTTGACACAGAGGGGAGACTAAAGGAGGAAGAAAATCAAAGTGAATTTCTACTGCAGCAAAACAGCTGGCTAATCAACAAGACAAAGATACCTGGAGAATAGGGAAAGGAGAACAAATATCAGAATTTTTGGTCTCCCAGAGAGAACTGAAGGCAAGGACATCATTTTATTTTTAAACTCTTGGCTGCCTGAAATTTTAGACTTAAAAGAAGGGCTATCCAGTGGCTTAGAAAGAGCTCATAGAGCCATAGGAAAGCCAATACCTTCTGCACCTCCTAGATTAATTGTAGTAAAGTTTTTTATCATAGCTAGACAAAACTTATCCTTAAACCAGCTTGGAGAAAAGGTCCTTTCAAATCAGATTTGAAAATGACTATTCCACCACAGTACTAGACTTGGAAAACAAAACCTGGCCACTAGTGAAACTACTTAAAATAAAAGCTCAACTTGCAAATGAAATGAGGACTTTTAATAATATAGAGGAAGCATCTTCCTTCAAGAACAACATAATTACAATTCTAGAAGAAATGGACTGGGCATCATCCACTTCCTTGAAAAGATCTCCAGAAAAAAATTCTTGGACTGATATAAAAAAAAAAAACGAAGAAGCAAAGTACTGAATCCAAAAACATAACATCCACGAACACTCTCAAAGAAGCTACTTAAGTGTGAGATACATACCAAAGAAAACTGAAACGCATGTACATTTACCTATTTATTTAATTGACTAAGTCATTTGTTTATTTTCTATTTCATTTTATATAAAATAACATACTTCTAAAACATCTATACTAAATTCAAGAATAGAAAGAGTTATTTTACCATAAATAGCCGTTTTCTTTTTATGTCTTTCCTTAAATATTTTTTTCTCTTTAAGACAGATAAGGGTGAAAAAGAAAAAGTTAAAAACGATAGAAAGCAATAAGCGTCTGTGTGACTGATAACTTGTAAATCAGATACATATGAAACTTTATTATCCATGTCTTAATGCCTTATGACTTACAGCATGTACAATAAAATATACTGCACTACTTATAAAGGATTACATTTCATAAAAGAATAAGGTCGCAGAAAGACAGTGGTTAAATAATTACACACCGAATTCATTAAACATTAAATAATTTTCATTAAAATGGCCATATTCAGGTGTGTAACTTTCTGGGAAGTGCTGTGCTGACAACAATTCATTTGTGAGAGATTCACGAGCGTCTGACAGAGTTGACTAACTTTGCAGATGTTTACACAGTAAGAATGGGAAACATCAGAGATGTTTACTTTGTATGTTGGTAAATTGAGAGAAAGTAGATCTGAGATTTGGGGAAAAAAGCGGAAAGAAGAAATACATACAGACCGAACTAACTTTAAGCAAGCTTAGAGGGCACTTAGTTTTGAGAAGTATCCAGAGACTGACCTTCGTTCTCTTTCTTTTTTTCTTCTTCTTTTTGCTAAGCAGATAAGCAAACACTCAATATACAGGCATGGAGACTGCGAGTGAGGGGAAATTCAGTGATAGTACATAAACGCACTTCCTGGTAATTTTAAATAAACAGGCAGTCTCGTAAAAATGCTAAATAAGGAAATGAGATAGAATAAGAGACTAGCAGCTGTGATTCTATGCTTTTACACCTCAACAACCTGCCACTGTTACTGAGACCAGTGCTCTATTATCATAGAATTAGACCCAAACAGCTGTTAATGTTCAACCATTTATGATAGGCAGTGTAGACTTGTGTTGCACAGCTAATAACATTGCTAAATACTCTGCCAAATAACTAAATAACCAAAAAACGGAGGATGCAGAACAAACCAGTAAGCAGAAACAAAGCACCCTGAACCACTGCTAGGTAGGCAAACAAATTTATTAAGCCGAACAGTTCACTCGAAAAAATAACGCTGAATCAAATCACCATACGTTTTCGTCCACAACTTCATCAGATTACACTAATACATTCAGTTAACTGTTTTTATATACTCATCCAAATTTTAAAAAACAGCCAGTAAAAACAATCAGTGAAAACAATCATTGTACATAGAAATGCATTGAGTTACTGCCCTCTACTGACAAGGAGGATTATTACACATTAAAGTCACAATTTTGCTGATCTCATTTTTAATACAGGGGCAAGTGAGATCATGTCATTTAAACCAGGGAATTTACTGGCCTCCAACACCACTTGCCAGTATAATTCCCTGTATTCAACTAAAGTCTCCCACATACCGCCCCTGGGGTCCTTTGGCACAACCTCTAATATAAAAACTGAAATTCAGCTTCAGGACAAGTTTTTGTGTGTTTGTACAGAGAATTTGTTTCACATTTTATACTGAATATCATAGGTGTGCTCATAAATTCTCTGCTTAACCTTTCTTTCACTCTTGCCAATGTAAAAGCATTACATTTTTACATAACCCAACATAAATAATCCCTTTTGTGTTACAATTCATAAAAGTTTTAAAGTTAAAATTTTGTTATTTCTGGCAGGTAAAGTAATGGTATCCCCAGTAATCAAATAAGAACAATAATTACAAGCACCACATTTGAATACACCAGCTTTTTGTTTGTACCTGCTAACCTTGAATTCCCTTTACTACCTCTTTCAAAAATATCCTTCAGGGTGTTCCCTTTCCTATAAATATGTTTTATTTCACCCTGGAAAATGTGATTTAAGTCAGAAACTTTAGAAAAGTTAATCCACTCTTTGTCAAAAATTCTTTTGATCACACCAGCTTGTCCATCATATGTGGTAATGATACCTGATACCAATTCATTATTTAACCCATCTACTTTCTTGTTTGTGACTTGTTGAGTTGCAACATCTTCAATTTTACCCAATACAGGGGCAAACCTTCCCTTCCTCCCGTCACTGACTTCTTTGGAAACTCTATCAATGAGCTCTTCCGGGTAGCCTCTATTCAGGAACATGTTTCTCAGGTTTTTACATTCGTTACCATAACATGCATCATCAGAAGTCATTCTACACAAGCACAAATTGCCCTTTTATAACACTCCTTTTCTGGTGTGGGGGTGCGAACTTGAGTAGTGCAGATAAGAATTAGAAAAGGTCTCTTTTCTATAAATTCTAGACTCAAAGCCATACTCAGTTTTAGATATGTTAACATCAAGGTATTTCAATTCATCAGTAGTGAATTTGTGAGTGAATTTAAAAATTCTGTGGTACCATTTAGGTATTCCACAAAGCTACCAAATTCATCTTGAGTGCCTGCCCATAAGAAACACAAGTCGTCCAGAAATCTACCATACAACTTCCATAAACTACTATATTCTGAATTCAGTACAAACTTATTCTCCCAGAAGGACATTATAGTGTTAGCATAAGTGGGAGCACAGTGTGCCCCATCGCCACACCTTTAGTTTGTCGAAAATACTCGCCCTGAAAGAATATAAAATTATTCTTTAGGACAATCTCCATTAATAACAAAACAGTTCTGAACTCATTGTGCCCTAGTAGTTTGGATTCAAGTAGCATTTCTTGAACCATTCAAGGCCTACATCATGGGGTATACTTGTAAATAAGTCAATCACATCCAAGGTACCAAAACCTTTTGTTTCATTTGCAAGTGATTCATTTAGTTTTCCTAAGAAATGCCACGAATCTTTTAAAATAACATTGTTGTCACAAACAAGCTTTTTATCTTCTGGTCAATGTACTTGGCCAAAGGTGCAGTGACCGAACCTTCGCTGACACTATCACTCTCAAAGGTGGGTCACTTTCATCTTTATGCACCTTTGGTATCCCAAATATGGAGGGTATTCTCGGTTTGTCTACATGCAAATATTTAAAAGTACTCATGTCAATAACTCCATCCATTAATAAGTCATTTAAAATAACATAAATTAAACTTGTAGGCAATATTAATTTCATTCAAGGATATTCTGGTGTATTTGGTATTATCATTTAATATGTCAAACATTTTGCTCTCATAATTAATGGCATCCATAAGCACAACCCCCCGCCCTTATCGGGCTTCATAATTCTTATATTCTTGTTCTCACTTAATGATTTCAAAGTTTTCAACTCTGGGTCTGTTAAATTAGACTGCACTTTGTGACAACTCAGAATTTTCCTAAGCTCGTGTTCCAAGCTCAATTCAAAGTTTCTTAGCTGAGGGTGTGTTGGGGGATTAAAGGTGCTCTTACGTCGCAATTCTACATTGTTCATGTTGACACCATTTCCTTTAAAATATAATTCTAAGTTTTTCTTCCTGATAAATAATTTAATATCAATTAAAAGTTTAAAAATATTTGTTTTCTCTCTAGGTATAAAACCAAAACCTTTTGTCAATAGTTCAAAATGACTACTGTTAATTGCTACATCTGTGTAATTAAAAATATTAAAATCTTTATAACTGTATTTGAAACCACAGTTTGTAATTATTCCCAGACTGGTCGCGTCCTTTGCTGAGCTCCCCAGTTTCTGGTTTTGTAGTTTTGAATTGTAAGTAACAGGTTCCCTGTGCATAAGTCTCTCAGACCGCCTTAAAGGTGGAAATGCAGCATCATAATCATTCTCTAAAGGCAATTCATTGTCAGAAATGTCATTGTTAGGTTCTCTGAAGTGATTAATGTCATAATTTCTAACATTTCTCACCCAATTCTTAGGCTTGGTATTGTTTCTTTGTTTTGTATTCATTTAAATCTCTCTCAATCTTGTTTAATTTTCTGTTTTTAACCTCCAAACATTTACTTTCTAAATTATTTAATAGTTTATGATATTTGCTTCTCTCTCATCCACTGTAAATAGTAAATCGTGAGTAATGTCCTTGTTTATACATTCTACAGTTTCTTGCAACTTCTTTATTTCTACCTCATTATTTTTAATGATAGCCCTCATTATATCAAAACCACAATTATCAAAAGCCTCTATTAGTTCAAAATAAAACTCTGTACCTTCCACAACCTTGTTAGGGTATTTGCATACCCTAAGCCCTTTGGGCACAATTTTCTGTTCTAAACAATACTTTAAATAAGTGTTATCCATTTCTAACATTTTGCATTTGTATAAAAATAGTCCAGGTCATCAAGCTTTTGAGAAAAAGTTCCTTGTAGTTTATCATTAGTGTTGTTTTTGCTAGCAAAATCATAAACAACATTGAATAAGTCACTGAAATGTCTTTTTGTACCTGTAGAGTTTAAACTACCACCAGGGCCAAAACGAACTCCTTCACACATTTTTCTAACATTGTTAGGCTGCTCAGATTGTCCGTGGTCGGTTTCTTCAAGCAAAATCCGAGGGAAACCATCCAGACTGCTGGATCCTGCTCCATTTCGTCTTTCTGCATCTCTGGAATCATTTTCCTCACCAACAGCCCGTCTCTCTCGCGCCTCAACACTCCGATGCACTTCCTGGTTTCCTGGTTCCAATACAGACGTCAATACCGAGGCCAAAGATTGGCTGACTGGGGTCAAAAGCCCCACAAGTTGAGTGAGCTGTCCGATAAGCTTCCTGAGCTCACCGACTTCATTAGTCTTTGCTCCATTGCTTGCCACACTCCCAGCAGGTGATTCCATCCCATGCGCTTGTGTAGAATGACTTCTGATGATGCATGTTATGGTAACGAATGTAAAAACCTGAGAAACATGTTCCTGAATAGAGGCTACCCGGAAGAGCTCATTGATAGAGTTTCCAAAGAAGTCAGTGACGGGAGGAAGGGAAGGTTTGCCCCTGTATTGGGTAAAATTGAAGATGTTGCAACTCAACAAGTCACAAACAAGAAAGTAGATGGGTTAAATAATGAATTCGTATCAGGTATCATTACCACGTATGATGGACAAGCTGGTGTGATCAAAAGAATTTTTGACAAAGAGTGGATTAACTTTTCTAAAGTTTCTGACTTAAATCACATTTTCCAGGGTGAAATAAAACATATTTATAGGAAAGGGAACACCCTGAAGGATATTTTTGAAAGAGGTAGTAAAGGGAATTCAAGGTTAGCAGGTACAAACAAAAAAGCTGGTGTATTCAAATGTGGTGCTTGTAATTATTGTTCTTATTTGATTACTGGGGATACCATTACTTTACCTGCCAGAAATAACAAAATTTTAACTTTAAAACTTTTGCATTGTAACACAAAAGGGATTATTTATGTTGGGTTATGTAAAAATGTAATGCTTTTTACATTGGCAAGAGTGAAAGAAAGGTTAAGCAGAGAATTTATGAGCACACCTATGATATTCGTATAAAATGTGAAACAAATTCTCTGTACAAACACACAAAAACTTGTCCTGAAGCTGAATTTCAGTTTTTTATATTAGAGGTTGTGCCAAAGGACCCCAGGGGCGGTATGTGGGAGACTTTAGTTGAATACAGGGAATTATACTGGCAAGTGGTGTTGGAGGCCAGTAAATTCCCTGGTTTAAATGACATGATCTCACTTGCCCCTGTATTAAAATGAGATCAGCAAAATTGTGACTTTAATGTGTAATAATCCTCCTTGTCAGTAGAGGGCAGTAACTCAATGCATTTCTATGTACAATGATTGTTTTCACTGATTGTTTTTACTGGCTGTTTTTTAAAATTTGGATGAGTATATAAAAGCAGTTAACTGAATGTATTAGTGTAATCTGATGAAGTTGTGGACGAAAACGTATGGTGATTTGATTCAGCGTTATTTTTTCGAGTGAACTGTTCGGCTTAATAAATTTGTTTGCCTACCTAGCAGTGGTTCAGGGTGCTTTGTTTCTGCTTACTGGTTTGTTCTGCATCCTCCGTTTTTTGGTTACTAGTAACTTTGGGATGGAATCACCTGCTGGGAGTGTGGCAAGCAATGGAGCAAAGACTAATGAAGTCGGTGAGCTCAGGAAGCTTATCGGACAGCTCACTCAACTTGTGGGGCTTTTGACCCCAGTCAGCCAATCTTTGGCCTCGGTATTGACGCCTGTATTGGAACCAGGAAACCAGGAAGTGCATCGGAGTGTTGAGGCGCGAGAGAGACGGGCTGTTGGTGAGGAAAATGATTCCAGAGATGCAGAAAGACGAAATGGAGCAGGATCCAGCAGTCTGGATGGTTTCCCTCGGATTTTGCTTGAAGAAACCGACCACGGACAATCTGAGCAGCCTAACAATGTTAGAAAAATGTGTGAAGGAGTTCGTTTTGGCCCTGGTGGTAGTTTAAACTCTACAGGTACAAAAGACATTTCAGTGACTTATTCAATGTTGTTTATGATTTTGCTAGCAAAAACAACACTAATGATAAACTACAAGGAACTTTTTCTCAAAAGCTTGATGACCTGGACTATTTTTATACAAATGCAAAATGTTAGAAATGGATAACACTTATTTAAAGTATTGTTTAGAACAGAAAATTGTGCCCAAAGGGCTTAGGGTATGCAAATACCCTAACAAGGTTGTGGAAGGTACAGAGTTTTATTTTGAACTAATAGAGGCTTTTGATAATTGTGGTTTTGATATAATGAGGGCTATCATTAAAAATAATGAGGTAGAAATAAAGAAGTTGCAAGAAACTGTAGAATGTATAAACAAGGACATTACTCACGATTTACTATTTACAGTGGACGAAGAGAGAAGCAAATATCATAAACTATTAAATAATTTAGAAAGTAAATGTTTGGAGGTTAAAAACAGAAAATTAAACAAGATTGAGAGAGATTTAAATGAATACAAAACAAAGAAACAATACCAAGCCTAAGAATTGGGTGAGAAATGTTAGAAATTATGACATTAATCACTTCAGAGAACCTAACAATGACATTTCTGACAATGAATTGCCTTTAGAGAATGATTATGATGCTGCATTTCCACCTTTAAGGCGGTCTGAGAGACTTATGCACAGGAACCTGTTACTTACAATTCAAAACTACAAAACCAGAAACTGGGGAGCTCAGGAAAGGAGACGACCAGTCTGGGAATAATTACAAACTGTGGTTTCAAATACAGTTATAAAGATTTTAATATTTTTAATTACACAGATGTAGCAATTAACAGTAGTCATTTTGAACTATTGACAAAAGGTTTTGGTTTTATACCTAGAGAGAAAACAAATATTTTTAAACTTTTAATTGATATTAAATTATTTATCAGGAAGAAAAACTTAGAATTATATTTTAAAGGAAATGGTGTCAACATGAACAATGTAGAATTAAGCACGTAAGAGCACCTTTAATCCCCAACACACCCTCAGCTAAGAAACTTTGAATTGAGCTTGGAACACGAGCTTAGGAAAATTCTGAGTTGTCACAAAGTGCAGTCTAATTTAACAGACCCAGAGTTGAAAACTTTGAAATCATTAAGTGAGAACAAGAATATAAGAATTATGAAGCCCGATAAGGGCGGGGTTGTGCTTATGGATGCCATTAATTATGAGAGCAAAATGTTTGACATATTAAATGATAATACCAAATACACCAGAATATCCTTGAATGAAATTAATATTGCCTACAAGCAATTTATGTTATTTTAAATGACTTATTAATGGATGGAGTTATTGACATGAGTACTTTTAAATATTTGCATGTAGACAAACCGAGAATACCCTCCATATTTGGGATACCAAAGGTGCATAAAGATGAAAGTGACCCACCTTTGAGAGTGATAGTGTCAGCGAAGGTTCGGTCACTGCACCTTTGGCCAAGTACATTGACCAGAAGATAAAAAGCTTGTTTGTGACAACAATGTTATTTTAAAAGATTCGTGGCATTTCTTAGGAAAACTAAATGAATCACTTGCAAATGAAACAAAAGGTTTTGGTACCTTGGATGTGATTGACTTATTTACAAGTATACCCCATGATGTAGGCCTTGAATGGTTCAAGAAATGCTACTTGAATCCAAACTACTAGGGCACAATGAGTTCAGAACTGTTTTGTTATTAATGGAGATTGTCCTAAAGAATAATTTTATATTCTTTCAGGGCAGTATTTTCGACAAACTAAAGGTGTGGCGATGGGGGCACACTGTGCTCCCACTTATGCTAACACTATAATGTCCTTCTGGGAGAATAAGTTTGTACTGAATTCAGAATATAGTAGTTTATGGAAGTTGTATGGTAGATTTCTGGACGACTTGTGTTTCTTATGGGCAGGCACTCAAGATGAATTTGGTAGCTTTGTGGAATACCTAAATGGTACCACAGAATTTTTAAAATTCACTCACAAATTCACTACTGATGAATTGAAATACCTTGATGTTAACATATCTAAAACTGAGTATGGCTTTGAGTCTAGAATTTATAGAAAAGAGACCTTTTCTAATTCTTATCTGCACTACTCAAGTTCGCACCCCACACCAGAAAAGGAGTGTTATAAAAGGGCAATTTGTGCTTGTGTAGAATGACTTCTGTTGATGCATGTTATGGTAACGAATGTAGAAACCTGAGAAACATGTTCCTGAATAGAGGCTACCCGGAAGAGCTCATTGATAGAGTTTCCAAAGAAGTCAGTGACGGGAGGAAGGGAAGGTTTGCCCCTGTATTGGGTAAAATTGAAGATGTTGCAACTCAACAAGTCACAAACAAGAAAGTAGATGGGTTAAATAATGAATTCAGATCAGGTATCATTACCACATATGATGGACAAGCTGGTGTGATCAAAAGAATTTTTGACAAAGAGTGGATTAACTTTTCTAAAGTTTCTGACTTAAATCACATTTTCCAGGGTGAAATAAAACATATTTATAGGAAAGGGAACACCCTGAAGGATATTTTTGAAAGAGGTAGTAAAGGGAATTCAAGGTTAGCAGGTACAAACAAAAAGCTGGTGTATTCAAATGTGGTGCTTGTAATTATTGTTCTTATTTGATTACTGGGGATACCATTACTTTACCTGCCAGAAATAACAAAATTTTAACTTTAAAAACTTTTGCAATTGTAACACAAAAGGGATTATTTATGTTGGGTTATGTAAAAATGTAATGCTTTTACATTGGCAAGAGTGAAAGAAAGGTTAAGCAGAGAATTTATGAGCACACCTATGATATTCGTATAAAATGTGAAACAAATTCTCTGTACAAACACACAAAAACTTGTCCTGAAGCTGAATTTCAGTTTTTATATTAGAGGTTGTGCCAAAGGACCCCAGGGCGGTATGTGGGAGACTTTAGTTGAATACAGGGAATTATACTGGCAAGTGGTGTTGGAGGCCAGTAAATTCCCTGGTTTAAATGACATGATCTCACTTGCCCCTGTATTAAAAATGAGATCAGCAAAATTGTGACTTTAATGTGTAATAATCCTCCTTGTCAGTAGAGGGCAGTAACTCAATGCATTTCTATGTACAATGATTGTTTTCACTGATTGTTTTTACTGGCTGTTTTTTAAAATTTGGATGAGTATATAAAAGCAGTTAACTGAATGTATTAGTGTAATCTGATGAAGTTGTGGACGAAAACGTATGGTGATTTGATTCAGCGTTATTTTTTCGAGTGAACTGTTCGGCTTAATAAATTTGTTTGCCTACCTAGCAGTGGTTCAGGGTGTCAAATAACTAAATAACATTTCTTCTCATGCCAAGCATTATGTTATAAGCAGCTAATAAAAATATCTGTTTTATATTACAATTCATTTAATCACGGACAGAAATTTAAAAGAATGTGAATCGGAATTACACAACATACAAAACCAACTTTTAAAGATAATGTCTCAACAAATACATCCATTAATAAAAAGACAATTGATAAACTAAAAATATAATGAAAATTTAACTCATAAAACTAATTTGGCACTAGAAAAATTAAAACTAAACTCATTCGTATCACCTAGACATGTGCATAATCTAGTTATGAGAATCAAAATGCAATCTAGTACAAATAACATCACTATTATTATTCATGAGGGGAAAAACGAAAAGTATCAGATATAAGTCACATTCTTGATGATTTTAAACATCATCATTACACTGAACACTACAGAACTGACAAACCTGAAATTAATAACTTAAATTTAGAATCAAACTTCATTATAAGTAAAAAGATACCAGAGAAATTAAATTAGATCTTCAAAAACAAATCTCACATAAAGAAGTTACAGAAAAAAATTAAAGAAAGTAATAAAGCTCCAGGAATTGATATTACAATTGAGCTATATATAATTTTTCCAACATCCATAACCTCAACCTTTCAAAAAACCCTACCTGAAATCCAAACACAAAACATAATACCACCTTCATGGAGATATTCATTAATCACACCTAACATAAAAGAAAACAAAGATCCTACACAACGTAGTTCTTATAGACCAATATATTTACTCAGCAATGATTATAAAATCTTTGTCTATCCTAGTCAATAGAATCAAAAAATCTATGATACTTATTATAAATGAAGACCAATCAGGTTTTATATATATAATAGACATACTTATGATAATATACAAAAAATATTAACCCTGACTGACATTCTAAATAGAGAAAATGAAGAAGCCTTCCTAATTGCGCTAGACACAGAAAAAGCCTTTTATTCCTTAAAGTGGGATTATCTGTTTAAAGTATTAGAACTTTATGCATTTCCTTATTCTTTCATTTCAGTGATAAAGAATATTTATGAAAACAATCTAGCATATGTGAAACTAGGACCATTCACTTCTGAACCTATAGTACTAACAAAAGCCACAAAACAAGGTTGCCCTATGTCTCCTATTTTATTTGTGTTAGCTATTGAATTATTTGCCTCCTCAATTCGCTACAATCCCAAAATAAAAGGTCTTAATATATATGGTCAATACAATTCTAAAATTATGCTATTTGCAGATGATGTACTTCTTAATTTATCCACCTCAAAAAGATCTTTAAAAGAACTGGACAAACAGGTTGAAAATGTTTAATTTCAGGATTACACTTAAATTAAACAAAATCCAGTTTCATAATATTTAATAAAAAAGTGACTTTCTAGTAGAAGAGAACCAAATAATTGGTAAACAAATCCCTACTATAAATTATTTAGGCATAATCCTAGGTATAAACATAGAAGAAACCTTAACTATAAATTATAATAATTTAAACACAATGAAGGCTTATGTAGTGAAATGGAACAAAATGTATTTAACCTTTTGAAGACAGACTGCAACTAATAAAGATAATATTACTTCCAAAAATTCTACACATAGCCTAAGCTATCCCTATGATACCAGACAAACATGTTTTAAAAGAAATATTTGGCATCCTAACAGAAACAGAATAGCGCTCTCACACCATATCAGACAGTGGGAACACGGAGGGATTCATTTTCCAGATATAGAAACCTACATTAAAGCCTCTATTTTTAGAATTATTATAAATTGGATAGATCCAAATTATTCTTCCAATTGGAAAACATTTACATACCATTATCTATTCAAATGAAAATTCCATATTAAAAAACCTTATGTTAGATGATCAAATTAATAAACCATGGCACATCTTATGTGTTTGCATTCAATATAATCTAGCAAAACCTACTAAATTAAAAATTATAAATGACATTTTTTAACTCTTTTAGAAAATTTGTGATTACCAACACAGATATAAAACTTTGGACGGATTTATTATATTCTTTTAGTTACACAAAAATGTATTTAATAAGATACGTAGGAATGTTTTCACTATATGGAAAACAAAGAACTTTATCTGTTGGCAGCACTGTATTAATAATCAAAAGGTTGTAGACAGTCAATGCATAATAAGTACATATGATCTCTCTCCATCAGATTGGTAAATCTTCAAAGTGTATTGATATATGCACAAGATCTATGCAAAATAACCAATGATTCTTCTTTTACAGACAGACTTAAATTTATAAAAAAATCTGAATGAAATAATATATAACAATCACAACTGGGAAAATATAACTCCAAAACTATATAAAACTGTAATAAATTATAAAGTCAAAACTCAACAAAATCACTGGGATTTTATTACCAAAGAGCATTCAATAAGTTTGTCCATGGAGAGTAAAACTAAAATGTACTCTATCAAATTAACATCTAACAGGAAATTCTGGAAAATTTACACGTGGAAATTCCTGCAGAGATCATTTTATACACCCAATAAACTAGCCAAATTTAATTCTTCTAATGATGTCATCTGTTGGAGATGTCTACAAATGTGTAAAGTAGACTGGATACACATTTTTCATGATTGTATTAAAGTTAAAAAAATGTTGGGAAGATATAAGTAACTTTCTACAAGCTATATTCACAGATACATTTGTGTTATCTAAGACTCTAATCTTTGAATGTTAATGAAAATACAGAAATGAATAAAAACAACTTATATTTACTTTGTAATATACTGTATAGTGGTTGCTAGGAAGTGTACCTCTAGAAAACAGAAATCCAACTGAACCATCCTTTGAAGAATTTTTAGCACTACTGAATGAAACTGCACTGATGGAAATTAAAGGAACTAAGGATTACTCCTAAGCGATGGAGTAACAATCCATGGAAGAAGATATCATCTCTTATTGAGACATTAAAATTGAACTCTAAAGACTCTTCATAAATGAAAAGAAAAAAAATGGAAAATACTTGTCTACGTATTATACTAATTTGATTCAGATTGGTTATTTTATAACAACTTCAGGGCAACTGTAAATAATGTATATAGATTATCTTATTTTAACTAATCAGATAAACTAATCAGATAAACTAAGTTGTTATTTTTTTAAGAAAAATCAATACAAACTTTGAGTAATAACACCCTGACTACAATGTTATACCTTCTTAAAAGGGCAAAAACTGAACACCTTACTTACATACATTCTGTCAAGATATGACTTAACTTTTTAAAGAAAACTTCAACACAGTGCATAGTTATAAAGGCATCAAATACGCTACAGTCACATAATTTTCATCCCTGCTTCACTGGTGTAATATCTTCTAGATTTTAACTATTTCCACTAATCAAACAAAACAAGATACAGTTATGACCTGGTCAAGTTGTGGATAGTGTACTTCTGGGCACTCAGCATTTTATTCTTCCATGTGGTAATCAGACAGTTGTATGGGTATGGACAAATATAGATCTCTTGAATCTTGAGGTAGACAAACACTGCTGCTATTCATTTGGACAACATCCTGGGTGCACAGATCAAAGGAAAAGGTGAAATGAAGTACCTGTGTCCAACTCGGGATAAAAAATACTGCCATTTGCACTTGGGGATGGGGATGTGCAGCTACACACTTGCAGAAATTTGTTCAGTTGAGATAAATATGGAATAAATCTCCAAGGGTCAGCTTAACAGCCAGGAGTAAAAATGTTTTCTCTTGTTCCTACAAAGAGATCCCCTAAAGCTCTACAATGTAGAAGCTAAGTCAAGACTGGCCATGACAACTTGTTCTGATACGCATTCCTGGTAATCGGGGTGGGCTTTACATTTTTGTAGCCTGAGGAGAACTTTTCTTGATCTGAACCAAATGAGTTGGACGTTAGAAATCCTATCAACCAGGATGCAAGACTGACGGTGAAGCAAGGAATGAAGAGGAGCAGAGTAAGGACTGGGGACAATCAGTACAGCCTGCTGCTATCCTGTGAGAAAGAAGATGTAATTACCTACCCTGCCAATTGCTTTAGATGCTGCCAACTTCCTCAGGCCAGTGTTTTTTTTTTAAAGCTTTCCTGTACATGTCCTAGTTGTCGGATTTATACTGCTTTCTGTAGAAGGGCCATTTTTTGTAGAATAGTTTTTATTGTTATCTGAGAAAAGGTGGGAGAAAACTACAGTTGTGTACACTTACCATAAATGTAGATGTTAGTGTATTCACTGTTGCAGTCATCACACTTGGGTTAGCTGCCTGCAGGTTGCCCTCATTTGGCCCAAATACCAGAGTCTTGGGATTTCTGCGTCGGATGCTATCGCCTCTTCCATGACATCAGGTCGTCAGGAGTATAAAACATGCAGCCGATGCCATTAGATCAGTTTTTCTTGCCCCAGATGTCAGGAGCCCCAAAAATAGGAAGCTATTACATGGTGTGGAACACCTCCAGTAAAAAGTAAATACCCCTGCCATAAAAAATGTCCTAAAGAGTATAGGTAGTAAGGATAGAGAAAGCCAGGGGGCTGGAGGGAAGGAAACCAGGACTACAACAGTGAATACACTTGAACATCTACATTTATGGTACGTGTACACAACTGTATTATGTTCTTCGTGTTTCACTGTTGCAGTCATCACACTTGGGTTGATTCCCAAAGCTGAGGAAGGGTGGAGGCAGTCAAGAAGTGTTACGGCTGGCTAGCAGGCCTTGTAAGACTGCTGTAGCAAATTCAACTCTGGATTTAGAACAAAATAGGTACGTGGTAATGCTTGAAGGTGTGTACAAAACTCCAGATTGCAGCTTCCAGGATGTCCCTGGTAGGGACTCCTCTGAGAAATGCTGTAGAGGTTGAAGTAGCTCAAGTGGAATGAGTTCTGATCCCCTGAGGGGTAGGTTTTTCCATGGTGCTTGTAGCAAAAATGGATGCAGTGTGCTATCCATTTGGAAATGGTTTGCTTCGAAATAGCCTTGCTCTTTGCCCCTGTAGCAAAGCTGACTAGCAGCTGGTCAGATTTTCTGTACGGCTTAGTCTTGTCAAGGTAGAACCTGAGCTGTCTGTGCACGTCCAAGGAGTGCAGGATCCTCTCCCTTTTATTCTGAGGATTATTGAAAAAGGTTGGTAAATGGTTGGATTGGTTTGAAGCTATACTGGATACCACGTTGGGTATAAAGGATGGGTTAATCCTGAGGGAAACCCTGTCAGCATGGAAAAAAGTGAAGGGTTCCACCGCCATTAGTGCCTGTAAATCAGACAGTTTTCTTGTAGAAGTAAGGCTGTTTTCCAAGAGAGGAATTTTAACTCTGCTGAAACAGCAGGTTCAAAAGGGGGAAGTGTGAGCTTCTCCAGTACAAAGTTAAGGTCCTAGGATGGGGTGAGAGCTCTCCTAGGGGGCCTTAAATTGTTAGCTCCTCTGAGGAACTGTTTGATGAGAGGGTGAGAAAAAAAGAGGTGGCTCAGTATTATAATGAGCCGAGATGGCAGAGGCATGAATCTTAATGGATGAGAAGGATAGGCCTCTGTGGAGCAGCTCTGCTAGGTAATTAAGGATTTGAGGTAAGGAGGGCACAGCTGTGTCCTTTCCTTGAGACTGACTTCAAGAACAATATATTTTCCACTTTTCAGCATAGGATTTCTTTGTACTAGGCCTTCTGGCCTCAAGGATGATGTCCAGCACCTGTTTGCTGAGGGATGCTGGTGGTGTATTCAGGGGATAAGCCAGGCAGCAAGGTTTAGGGTTTGCAGCTGTGGATGCAAAATCTGTCCCTCCTGCTGAGACAGCAGGGAAGGTGTCTGATGTAGGTGTCAGGGTGGCACTGCTGTCAGACTGCATAGGAGTGGGTACCAGTGCTGGCGTGGCCAGTCTGGTGCAATAAAGATTGCCCTTGGCCTGTCCTGTTTGATCTTGGGTAGTACTTTTGTGACGAAGGGCAGAGGAGGAAAGGCATAAATTGAGAGTTTTCCCATGTAAAGGATAGGGCATCCACCTTCCAGGCTCTGCTGTGAGGGTTCCTGGTGCAAAATTTGCTCAACTGGTGGTTTAGGGGGAGGCAAAAAGGTCCACCTCTGGTGTTCCCCACCTCTGGGTTAGAAGTTTTAATGAGTTGGGTTCCAGTTTCCACTCGTGAGGGTCCAGAAGATTTCTGCTTAAGTCATCTGCCAGTGAATTTTGCTTGCCTGGCAGGAGTTGAGCTTGTAGGTGCACTGGGTTGCTCAAGGCTGTGTTCCACAGGGCCATGGCTAACCTGCAGAGTGTGTAAGAATGAGTTCCCCCCTGCTTGTTTATGCGCCACATAACTGTGGTGTTGTCTGTCTAACAGGAACTATCCTGGAAGGATAAGGTATTTGAAGGCTGTCAGAGCATTCTGTACAGCTAGCATCTCTTTTTGATTGATATGCAGGGAAATTTCTTCTGGGCTCCATTTGCCTTGAATGCATTTGCCTGCCATGTGAGCCCCCCCCCCATGCATAGTCTGATGCATCTGCTGTCAAGGTTTGGGCGGCGAGGGGTTGAGTGAAAGGAAGTCCCTTGTTGTGGTTGCATGCCTCTCCCCACCAAAGGAACTCTGCCCTAAGACAGTGTGTGATAGGAATCACTGTTTCCAGGTCCTGAGAATGTTGACAGCAGAGACTTAAGTACCACTGAAGTTTCCTCATATGCAGTCTTGCATATGGAATTAGCAGAATGCCTGAGGTCATGAACTCTATGGCTTGCAGTATTTTCCTTGCAGATAGCTGGGTTTTGGTGGCCATTAGCTTGAAATAGTTTGTCAAATGGACCTGCTTTTCTGGAGTGAGGAATGCCATCTGGGAAGTTGTGTTCAAGCTTGCTCCCAGGAATACAATTTGTTGGGTGGGCACCAGTTGTGATTTCTTTTCACTGATGGTGTATCCAAGAGAAGTTAGAAGTCTTTTTACAAATGCCAGGTGCTGAAGTAGCAATTCCTGACTGTCCGCCTGAATCAGGCAATCGTCCAAGTATGGGTAAATTTGAATATTTCTCTGCCTGCAGTATGCAATGGCTGGAGGCAGGCACTTTGTGAATACTCTGGGCGCAGTAGATAAACCAAAGGGAAGTGCAGAGAACTGAGAGTGCAGAGAACTGAGAGTGCATAGAGCCTGGCCTGAAACGTAGATATTTCCTGCAAGACTCCCTTATGGGGATGTGCAGATAAGCTTCTTTTAAGTCTAGGGTGACTAACCAGGCATCCTTGGCTAGCATAGGAAGAAGCTGTTGCAGTGTAAGCATTATGAATTTTGGGACCACCAGAAAGGTGTTGAGAATTGATAGATCCAGGATAGGGTGCCAAGAGCTCTCTTTTCTGAACACTAGGAACAGTCTGGAGTAGAAACCCTGTCCTCTTTGTTTTACTGGAACAGGTTGAATAGCCCTGACATGGAGAAGGGAAAGTACTTGCTTTTGAGCCTCTGCCCACTGGTTTGGAGGAAGGTCTGGCAACCTGCTTGGGGTTGGCAGTGAGTGGAAGTAGAATCTGTATCCCTGGGATACAATGTTTAGAACCCATCGGTCCTGAGTAATGGAGATCCAGTTTTTTGCATGAAGGGTGAGTTTTTCTCCTAGGGGTGCAAGTACTTGGGCATGGCTGGGAAGGATAATTGGAAAGTCATTGTGAACTTTTTCCATAAGGGGGTGGCTTACCACTTCCTGTTTTTGAGGTGGGAATACTCCATTGTTTAGATCTCTGCATACTCTGAGACTGTAGTTTTGGGGGCCTGTTTCCCCTGGGTTTGGGCTGAGAAGGCCTGGGAGGGGCCTGGAAAGGACCAGTTTTTTGAAGGCCAATGCCTACTGAATCTAGGTGGCTGCACCTGTAAGAAATCTTTGACAGTTTGCATAGATTTAGCTTTTTCTTCCATCTTTTTAAGAACGTCTTCTGCTTCTGTACCAAACAAACATTCCTGATTTAATGGAGCATCTAGTAATTTTGCTTTGACATGTTCTGGCAAGACTTGTTCCTTCAGCCAAGCATGCCTTCTCAGTACAGACCCAGTGACTGCAGCCCTGCAAGATGCTTCTAAGGCATCAAACCCACACTACAGAGTATGTTTATTAACTTGGTTTGCAGAATGCATTAACTCCTGTAAATCTTTATTTTCTGCACAATCTTGAAGTAACACCATTTTATGTTTAATTAGTTCTATAATATGTTGCTGGTACTTCAGCAGTGAAACTGGCAATTCAAAGCCCTGATGGCAAGAGTTGCAGAAATATACACCTTCTTACCCCATCTGTCTAAAGCTCTAGAATCCCTGTCTGAAGGTGTAGGGTTTTTGGCTGGAGTAGCCTTAATGCCTTTAGGTCCCTGGGAAATGGACTCTGGATCTGCAGTAGGATTCATAGAGAGAAATTTGTGAGTCAGGTATTCTGTAGTACCGGTCAGGTTTTCTAGGAGCTGGTGGTAAAGTGTCAGGAGTAAGACTGGATTCCATGAAGACATCATCTTCAACATCCAGGACAGGGGGTATATAGCTAGAGGCCTGTGCTGATGCAAATCTAAAAATTCCCTGAGTCTCTTTTTGGACTGAGGATAGTCCTGGCATTCCCAGCAGAAATGCTCTCAAGGTATGCAAGGTTTCACCAAAAGAAAAATACTCTGGAGGGGAGGCAGAGGGAATGGATTCCTCTGCATCTGAATTCTTAAAGGTAGATAAAGGTATGCCCTGGTAATCAGGAGGGTCACAGTCATTGGACACCTGGTCTGTAGAATCAGAAAGAAATACAATTCTTTGTCTTTTAGCAAGGGAAGGCTGGCTTCCCCTAATTAGAGTAATAAGGTCTTCAGCCATTCTAAGCATTTGTTTTTGTGGCATGGGAGCTTGAGCATGCACTTTGGATGTCTGCTTTCTAGGCGTAGTGTGAACTCTGGGCCTGAGAAACTCGCTAGTTTTAGTTAAAAAAGAAGTCGGTTTAATAGTAATACCAGTAGATCGGAATACACCCTCAGAAGCCGGTACCTGCACAGCGGCTCTGGACCCATCCAAGGTAGAGACATCCACAGGTTCCATAGTTGAAGAAGCATCTCGCTGCATACTGGACTCCGAATGGGTCTCAGCAGAGGCCTGCGAATCTGTAGAAGCGGGCATCAGGGCCTGCAAAGGCACCTCACTGAGTACCGGTGGACTGGTGAATAGTTTAACGGAAGCGTCGTTGGCAGCTTTTTACCTATGCAGTCTGTCTCTGTCTTTCCGCTTTTTCGGAAGATTGGTAGTCAGATGGCTTACTGAAGCCATTTTGGAATATGGGGAATGAGAGCAAAAGAATTTAGCTACAAAAATAGCCCGACGACGAATGGTTCGGACATTAAAACAAGGCACAAAACCGACAGCGAGGGATGTCTGGGCCTAAACAGGTGATGCAGTAAGAATGAACATCTCTGTGAGGTATTTGCTTTCCACAGGTAAGACAATTGTTAACTTTTTCTGACATCGGTTAGAGCAATAAAAAAGAATCCACAATGGGGTACTCAGCTTTAGAAGACTTCAGGTTTGAAACTCGAAAAATGAAAATTTCAGGTAGTGGCCGACCGACACTCGCAAACTGCTTCTGCTTCGGGTTCCTTCTCGGCAAGAAAGACTGATGTAATGGTATCGGCTGCATGTTTTATACCCCTGACGACCTGACGTCATGGAAGAGGCAACAGCACCAGACGCAGAAATCCCAAGACTCTGGTATTCGGGCTAACTGCAGGCAGATAACCCAAGTGTGATGACTGCAACAGTGAAACACGAAGAACATCAATGGACTTCATAGCATTTCCTTTTTCTTCCAATTTCTAAACCATCTCATGGCAATGGGGACCAAACTGCCCTTTACTATCCTCTGGCAAGGTTAGATTCCCAGCCAGGACTGCCTTCATGTAACATTTGTTGCTGGACTTCAGCTACTGTTGTGCGTGGCATCACACCCACATTCAACATTTAACATGCGTTAAAACATGCTTATCGTGCTGTCCCCTGTGCAGCTTTGGGCTTTTCTAACCACTGTCTTATTCATTTGCTTCCTATCTATAACAGCAAGTTAAAATCCGTTAAACCTGTGATCAAAACAGGGAAAAGGTGGACTACTGAGGCAAATTTAAAGTTATAAGCCTGCTTTGATTGTACAGACTGGAGTGTCTTTGGACTCTGCTGCTAACTTGCATGAACTGGCAGACACAGTAACATCTTATGTCAGCTTCTGTGAAGATGTGTGTCTCCACTAAGACCTGGTTAAAATTTAACAGCAGCAAACCCTGGTTTACTGCTAAACATAAGTAGCTTTGTCAAGCCAAGGAAGATGCCTACAGAGGTGGGGATAGAACACTTGTTATTCAGGCAAAGAACACACTGACAAAAGAAATCAAAGTGGCTAAAAGAACTATTCTGAAAAGCTGAAAAAAGTTTTTAGCCAATGATCCTGCATCAGTGTGGAAAGGTCTACAAAACACGACAAACTACAAGAAACCACCCCCCTACACTGCAGCTAATTAACAGATGGCTGATGACTTGAATGCTTTTTACTGCAGGTTTGATATGCCTAAGGTTATAAATGACACTGTTACCAGCTCTGTCAGTGTTCAGACTTATACGACTCTCTCTTCCACACATTCCCACATTTAGCCTGTATTAATTATCTCTGAGGAAGATGTGTATCATTTTTTTTTTTTTCCCTAAAGACAGCAAATTAAGAAGGCAGCTGGTCCAGATGGGGTTTCACCCTCCTGTTTAAAAACCTGTGCTGATCAACTGGCTCCTGTTTTTACTTGGATTTTTAATAATTCATTAGAGCTGTGTGAAGTTCCCTTATATTTCAAACAAGCCACAATCATTCCGGTGCCTAAAACATCCACTATAGCAGGACTGAATGACTATAGGCTTGTTGCTTTGACATCGGTGGTCATGAAGACTTTTGAGAGGCGGGTGTTATCTCACTTGAAGGATATTGCAGCTCCCTCATTGGACCCTCTTCAGTTTGCTTACTGAGAGAACCAGTCAGTGGATGATGCAGTTAATATGGGCCTGCACTAAACCTTGCAACATCTTGACAATCCAGGGACATATGCAACAGTTCTGTTTGTGGACTTCAGGTCTGCATTTAATACAATAATTCCTGAACTTCTTCACTTGAAACTCTCCCAGCTTTCCATTTCTGTTTCCACCTGTCAATGGTCACTAATTTTCTAGCCAACAGGAAACAGCAGGTGAAACTGGGGAAATTTACATCTAGCTATTGCACGATCAGTACAGATGCCCCCCAGGGATGTGTGCTCTTCCCCACTGCTATTATCTCTCTACACTAATGACTGAACCTCTATGGACCCCTCTGTCAAACTTATTAAATACGCAGATGATACAACCACCATTGGGCTCATCAGGAATGGTGATGAGTCTGCATACAGATGGGAGGTTGAGCAGTTGGCCCTTTGGTGCAGTCAGAATAATCTGGAACTGACGCTCTTAAAAACTGCAGAGTTGACAGTGGACTTTAGGAGTGGTACTACAATACTATCCCCCCTCTTTATATTTAATACTGCTGTGTCAGTTGTGGAATCCTTCAAGTTTTTGGGATCCATAATCTCCCGGGACTTGAAGTGGGAGACCAATGTAGGGTCCATCATAAAAAAGGCACAACAGTGAATGCACTTTCTGCACAGCTGAGGAAGTTCAACCTCCCACAGGAACTGCTGATTCAGTTCTATACAGCAGTCGTTCAGTCTGCTCTCAGCTCACCTATAACAGTGTGGTTTGGATCTCCTCTTCTTCTTCTTTCGGCTTTTTCCCTGGTTAGGGGTCGCCATAGCAGATCACATGTCCGCTCATGGATTGGCATTGGAGTTTTAAAGTGTCAAGTTGCCAGCCCGGCGCCCAACCTTCCACGGAAGGCACACACACGCATGCACTCACACCTAGGGCCAATTTAGAGTGTCCAATCCACCTACACGTCTTTGGGATGTGGGAGGAAACCGGAGCACCCGGAGGAAACCCACATGACCACATGGAGGACATGCAAACTCCACACAGAAGGCACCTCAGCCGAGGATCGAACCGGAGAACCTCTTGCTGTGAGGCGACAACGATAACCGCTGCACCACCGTGGCTGCCCTGCTTTGGATCTCTGTCTAATCATGACAAAAATAGGTTACATCGAATAGTCAGGTCTGCTGAAAATATCATTGGTGCTAGTTTGCCCTCCTTACAGGACTTGTACTATTCCAGAGTCATGAAAAGGGCAGGGAAAATCATCACCGACCCTTCACATCCAGGTCACCATTATTTTTGAACTATTAAGATCAGTCAGGCGTTCTAGATCAATATGCACCAAAACAAGTACACATTTTTCCCAAGCCTCAGAGGATTCTGCAGTATTGTTTACATATTAATACTTGTTTCTTTCAGAGTTTATTTCAGTATTTCGTGCACTGAATTGCACTTTGCACCTTGTATGTATATTTACTTTTGTGTCTTGTTCTTATTAGTTGCATGTATGTTATTTATGTAATTCATACTTGGAGAGTCCCTGAAATCGGAATCATATTCCTTGTGTGTGTGCATACTTGGCAAATAAATGTGATTCTGATTCTACTGCATGCAGTTTTCAAATGTTAGAAACAATTTGAAAAAATCTAGTAATTCTGCCTTTCATATATCTCATCTTGATCAGAGATTACCGATGACACATCCTCTGTCTGCTAAAGGATGCCTCCCTCATATTTATGTGGGTCGAACAGTTAATAGTACTAAAGGTTAGGATGACATGTATACACCTATACTGTCAAATCTGTTTTGTACTTCTCTCTTTGTCATTAGGGAATGCATTGAGTCCTGAAGCCAGCTTGAATCCCTTGGCACTGTACATGGAGAACGCAGCCACCTTAGCCATGTGATTCACATACACAGCTCTACAAGTGTTTTCGATCACTCCGAATCTAAATGGTTCTTTGAAAGTTAAGACTCAGGCTCTAAAAGGAGGGGTGGGGGGTTGAGTCATAGGTTTTAATAGGGCAGATGTTCCTGACACTGAAAGCTGCATTAACGCAAAGGCCAATTCTGACTCAAGTGGCTGCACACTCCTCAGAGAAGTTTCAATAATCTAATGTAGCAAAGATTAGGAGACCATGTCAGCAGGGAACACTGGCCCTCCAAAGAAATGGAGGGAGTCTGTTCCTCTCAAAAATATTCAATAACTGGTGTACCTTCCAGAGCCTCCTGCATGACAATAGTTAGAACATCTAAGGAGAACCAACCTTATAACTAAGAATACATCTGTAAAGGACAAGCATCTGTCACAGGTGCCTGAAATCTGGCACTTTACTAAAGGCTTGGCAACAACATGAGATGAAATACACTTTGACTGTCCTTAAAGGGTTTATAGATTCATAGGTTTGAATACCAAGTTTAAGACCTACTGGCCTTCAAGAAGCTTGGACACAGTAAGTCAATGCTACTTCCCATACTGTACCAAGATTACTTTTGAAGGAAGTTAATGACCAACTTCTTCTGACTATAAGGGAAAACTTATTCCATAATCTTGGAAAGCACTAATTATTTATCTGTCAATTTTTTCTTCTATTATTAATTTTGAGCATTAGGTTCCCCAGTCTGGTGTTGGTTCCTAAAATGATGTGGCCCAGGCAAAAACTTTCAAATATAGTATCACATACCGCTCTACATAACACAGAGGCCACCTCTTAAGCTATAAGAAGCAGAACACAATGACAACTCCTGAAGCCTTTCACAATATTTCAGGTTTTCCAATTATATGATCTTTCTAATTAAGAATAATTGCCTTTTTAAATTCTTTCATGTAAGTTCTTTGAAGGCTACAAGAGACAACACTACATTCAATAATGGGTTTTATCAATGAGGCAAAGTGGTACAATGACCTCCCTGATGTAATGAGGTAGGCCCTTTAGAATTAGAATTTAGAATCTCCTCCCTGCATGCATGTGGGTTTTCTGGTTTCCTCCCACATTACAAAGACGTGTCTGGAGCGTTTTTCCCCGTGCCTCCACTGAAGATTGGCTTTGTTCCAAGTTGGACTGTCTGGGTAAACAAATGTTAAATAAATAAATAAAAATTAGGTGGGCTACACACCATACGCTTTCCTGAAACTAGACATAATACTCTAGTCAATGTTTAACTTGTCTATTACTGCCCACAAATCTTTAACAATTTTTTTTGTTTGTTTTTTTAATGATTTAAACATTTTGCAATCACAGTTTATAACAATTTTGCCAAATCTCATGATATTACATTTACTAACACTAAAAATTAATCAGAACAGGGAGAAAAGTAACAGACACAGGCCACAGAATATGGTGCAGACAAAGCAATGCCTCACCTTATCCAATGCCCTCATGCCTCAGCAAAAGGGTGCTTGTTGAGGGGCATCAACACCACTCACTCCCTAAGTGCAGGTTTGTTCGCAATCAATTTTTCTGGCTTATAAGCTAGCTCTGTGGAGCAGAGGGATAAAGCCCTGACTATGACCTAGATGTCGCAGGTTTGATTAGTGATCTGAGCACAGGAGGAGCTGGTGGGGGATGACGACAGAAGGGAGAAATGGTGATGCTTGCTCCAGTTTCAGAGGAGAATTAATTGGACTTGCATGCCAGGGATGCATTGTATCTCAATCTCCAATGCAGACTGATGACTAAACACAGGCACGTGCTTGCAAGGGAGAAGAGCCTTCGGAGTGGATTAGTGGACAGACACAGAGACAATGTCAGGCTTAAAGTAGAAAAACTCTGATACCTCCGGATGATGACAACTCCTGGAACCTGAACTTCACTTCAAAGTAAATACGTGGGCTGTAGGTCTCATCTCTGAGGGAACAAACAGGTTAACTGAGTGCTCAAGGGGAAAGCTAGGTGGTCAGAAGGGATTGAAGAAATAAAAAAAAAAAAATCTAGGCTTGTCCATTTTTCTGCGACTCTCTTCTTCCTTAGGAAATATTTTCTTTGGGCATTGGTTGAAGTTTCTCCTTCACCTGTAAAGTGACAGACATCTCTTGTGCCAAGATTCCGAACCTGTGCTTTTTTTTGTTCAATGAGACACCATGGTTCACCTTAAACAAAAAGGGTCAATAAATGTCTTGTACAGGCAGTGGTCCACTTTTTTGTAAGCTTTTTGAGGGATATTATGGAATATGGAAAACTACCATACAAATTCAAATAATCTCACAACCATGCAATATAATCTAGTTTTGGCAGTTACAGGTAGCTAGAAAAAAGTTACCAAATAGGGTACTTACTCCCTATTGTCTGGAACAGACAATGACAGACTGGTGTCCAACTGCTTCTTGTTGCAAAAAGATATGAAAGTGGCATGAAATGCTCTCTGTTTCAGCAGTGCATCACATGGTGAATTGAGCTAGGTGAGGAGCCCAGCTCTGCTACAGGAATCTTCTTAAGTTTCTGCAAGTCAGACCTGGAGCCATATAAAATTAATGTTTCATGTGACAAACCAAGCTTTTCAGTCAGAGAAGGTTGCATCAAAGACTGGAGAGAGGGAAAGCAGCCTATAAATTCTAAGCCAAATAAAACTACACGTTTAATGTAAGAAACTAGAGTTTACCAATCAAAGTTTGCATTCAAGGCTGGAGAAAGGGGATGCTACAAAGAGCTGAGGTGTGAAAGCACGGTTGTGTAAGTAATAGGAACCATAAATATCAAGATATGTTCTTACTGTATCAGCAGACTTATGAGATAACATTCTCCCTGACAAGATTAATGGCTGATCTAATCTTTTTCACCAAAGTTCAGCAAAATCTGACAGATCCTGTGCTCAGTGATCTTTTGGTACTCACTCTAACAGATGCAATGATGGAACAGCCATTCACTGGCAGTCCCCTGTATAAGCTTGTCACTGTATCCCAGCCACAAAGGAGCACCTTACTTGCAAATCAAGAAATAACAATGAATATTTGACACCTCTATTGAGATTTAAGTTGAAATTCTCAAGACTGCAATTGCAATGTTTGAAATAGAGAGACAAAGTGTGAATATGGAGAATATATATTAAGTCAAAGTCTATGGTACCTCAGTGTACTGCTTGCATTCCACATGCTCGTGTGCATGAGGTTATTTCTCTGCAGCAGAAATAGGCTCATAGGTGTTTACTAGGCTAATGACCACAAGGGCCTTTGGAATGTGGAGGAGCAGCCCCTCCTCCCATTCCAGGGCTGAAGGGGAGGTGAAGCTCCTCCAGGAAACTGCTTTAATGGCATTACAGTGAGCTATGAGAATGAATAGTTGTGTAAAATCTTACAATAACCATAGATGTCCTTCTCTTCCATGCTGCAGTATTCTAGTTGTGGGATTTCCTGCCCTCAGGCGACTCATACGTCAGCTCCTATACAAAAGCTTCAGCTTGGCTGTTGCAGCATATATGGGATGTCAGACTAAGGCCATAAACCAGGGGCCTTAAATGTGACGTTTACACGCATATTCCTCAGAACTTGAAGGCCAGCAGGTAGAGGAGGACCAGCAGGAGGGAAAGCCAGAAGTGTCAGATGTGACCCTGGTGTCTTTTTGCAGAATAGATAGGTCTAGGTTCTAGCTGGGGATGAAGGAGAATGAAGATGGGGGAATGGTGGGTGGAAAGGAATACTTAAACATGGAAGAGAAGGACAACTATGGTTATGGTAAGATTTTACACACCGATTCTATGTCCTTCTATTCCTATGCTGCAGTATTCTAGTTGTGGGAGAGTACCACAGCTCAGATGGATGGATAGGGTGGCGAATCCTGCACGAGCTCTGGAGACTTGGTCCAATTTGTAATGTTTGGTAAAGATGTGGATAGTGGACCATGTGGCTGCTTCCATAATGGATGCCATGTCCAGACCTTTTTACGAAAGCCTTGGAGGCGGCCACTGCTCTTGTGGAGTTTGCCTTAACTCCCACTGGGGGCTCTTCCTGTGGAGGGAGTAGCATAAACAAATGGCTTTCCTGACCCAGGATGCAATGGTTTGTTTGGAGACTGCCTTGCCCAGAGCCCTGAGGTGGAAGGACACAAACAGTTGCTGTGAATTCATAACAGATTTGGTTTTGTCCAGGTAAAATCTCAATTGTCTGTGCACATCCAGGGAGTGCAGTATCCTTTCTCCTTCATTAGTGGGAGAGGGAAAGAAGATGAATTGGTTAAGAACCAAATCATTGACCACCTTGGGCATAAAGGAGAGATGAGTTCTCAAGGTGACCCTGTCCTTGTAGAGGGTAGTGTAGGGGGGACCGGCCATCAAAGCTTGTAACTCTGAAACCCTTCTGGCTGAAGTGATAGCAACTAGGACTGTTTTCCATCTACAAATTTGTAGGGAAGAAGTCCCAGCTGGTTCGAAAGGTTATTGGGTAAGTTTGTTGAGGATGTAGTTAAGGTATCGGGGGGGGGGTAGGTTTCTTTGGGGGTCTGATTTGTAGCACCCAACGAGTGGATGGGAGAACATAGGTTTACCCCGGGTGTCATCTCTGTGTCACTACTAGACAGAGGCACAGTAAACTAAACCCTAAAAGGGCGTAGTATTCTCATCCAAAGGGGTGGTGAAAGCCACACACACTCTGGCTAGGCTTATAAATGCCCTAGGGCAGATAGCCTAGTACGAACCTATGAACCTTTAAGGAATAGTTTCACGTCGAGTCTGGCTAGCAAGGGTGGATCAAGAGGCAAGCAGGCTGAAATAACAGATAGGTGTACTTTCACTGAGGAGTAGGAAAGTCCACTCAATCAACTGACACACATAAGCAAGAACCAGGAGTGTATTAGCAATGAAACGGTCCTTGCCCTTATCCAGACACCACTTAGTAAATCTTTCCCATTTAGCTAGGTAAGATTTACTTGTTGTGGGTTTCCTGGCCTCCCTCAGGACTGAAAGCATGTCCTCCGAGTAGTGGTGTCTGAAAGGGATCAAAAGTTTATCACCCACAGAGTCAGGGATAGCATCTGCAAGTGTGGCTGGAGGAGAGTTCCTTTTTCTTGTGTCAGCAGGACCACCTTATAGGGTAATTTGTAGTGACTGCCCTTGACTAGATTGTGAAGAAGGGGGGAACCAGTGCTGCCTTGGCCAGTAGGGAGTCACTAACAAGATTTTCGGTTTGTCCTTCTTTCTAGGTGATTCAGGTGCTGGGACCAAATGTTTTTGAGGTACCACCGTAGCTTTCGCATGTGCATTCTGGCCAGTGGTAGTATAAGGACAGTTGTTGCCATTATGCCCAGGAGACGAAAGAATTGCCTTGCAGTAAACCTTCTGAGAGTATAGAATCTCCTTGAAGTGGAAAGTCAAGGGATAATACCTTGTCCTTTGGGAGAAAGGCCTTCATTTTGACCGTTCTGATTCTGCACCCTAGAGAAAATTCTGTCCTAGTCTGGGTTCAGTAAGGACTTTGGGAGGTTGATGGTGAACCCTAGATTTTGTAGAAGGAACATGGTGAAGTGCAGATGCTTTGAGAGGGTATCTTTTGATTCTGCCAGTATTAGAATGTCGTCCAGGTAGGGGTAAATCTGGATTCCTTGAGTTCTGTAGAACGCAATGGCTGGGGCTAGGCACTTTGTAAACACTCGTGGGACAGTGAACAAACCAAAGAGCAAAGCACTAAATTGGAAATGATAGGAGGGCCCAGAGAAATGCAGGAATCTTCTGTGGGAAGTCCTGATGGGTATGTGTAGGTAGGCCTCTTTTAAGTCCAGGGTGGCCATAAAGGCCTTAGCTGGAATAAGAGGTAGCATTTTAAAGGTGGGTACCTGAAGGTGAAGATTTAGAAAGGAGAGTTCCAAGATGGGTCCCCAGGGGCAGTCTTTTTTGGGGACCATGAAGAGATGGGAGTAGAATCCCTTTTCCTTCCTGTCCTGAGGGGACAGGTTCTATGGTGACTAGCTTTAGGAGGTCTGACAAAACCTGTGGAGGAGTTGTAGTTGTTTTTTTTGGGGGGGGGGGTATGGGATGCCTTTCCTGGGTGTTTTTTCCTTCCAGGATAGGAAGCATCCTTTTCGGTTAATGGATAGTACCCACTGGTCTATGGTGATTGTTTTCCAGAAGGGGAGGCAGTGGGGAAGACATTTAAAGAGTGGCAGGTGGACAAGGCAGTCCCGCATTATTGGGACCTCCTCTGTCCTGAAAGAATTGTCTGGGCTGAGAAGGTGGGGCATTAGGTCTGGAGGTGGTAGGTCTTGTCCCTCTTCTACACCTGGAAGAGGAAGCACCCATCTGTGGAGGGTTACGCCTTACAAAATTGGTCTTAATAGGATAATTTCTATAATACTTGGGAATGGAAGACACCAGTAGATGTTTAATGTCATGCAATTCCTTGACTTTTCTTGCAGATTCTTTAAGAGATCTGCAGATTGCTTCCCAAAAAGGAAATTGTGATCCAGGGGGCATCCAAGATCTTAGATTTGAAGTCTTCTGGGAGATTCTGAAGTCTCAGCCAGGAGTATCTCCTGAGGACAGAAGCAGATGCTGCAGAGCAAGAAGATGCTTCTGCAGCATCATAGCTGCATCAAATCGAGTGCCTGGCTACTTGCTGAGCCAGGGACAGTTTTGAGAAGATGTCAGCCTTAATGGGGCTGTCAGGGATAGAAGCCAGCATGGAAGAGGCCTGAGACACCAAGTCTAGATCATACTTAGTCATGTGGGTTTATTAATTAATGGCTCTGAAAGCCAATGTGGAGGAGGTATATACCTTCTTGCCAATCCTATCCATAGATTTGCTATCCTTATCAGTGGGTAGGAGAGAGGCGGAAGGAAGCAGTTTGGATTGCTTATCAGGGGAGGTGGCAATCACTGTTGAATCTGCCAAGGGTGGTTGAACTAAGAATTATTGCTCCTCCGGCACCTTGTGGAAGTGGTCAGGGAACTTGGGGATAGGCGGCTGTGAATCAGGGGCCTCAGATGCTGAATTATAGGAATCCAAGTAAGCAGGCAGAACCAGAAGAACAGCAGAAGGGGTGGGGGATTCTACATGCAGGAGCTCAAAGTATCTCTTTTGGGTGTCAGTCATTTGAAATGTATCCCATATGAACTAATCTTTCATTCTGGTGATGGTCTCACCAAAGGCAATATCTCAGAGAAAGAATTCCCTTCAACAGATTCCTCATCAGGAGAATAATATTCCTGGGGAAATGATCTGGGAGGTATATGAAAAAGAATCCTCTGAGGAAGAAAAGGAAGAATCATGCTCTTCCTTCCTAACCTGAAAGGTTGTGGGTGGGATGGAAGAGGCTGAGGCAAGCCTAGGGCTGAGTAAAAGCAAAGGAGTGGCTGTTGAGGCTGAAGGCCTAAGGGCCATAAAGGCCTGCATGAGGGAAGACGTGAAGGACTGCCAATCTGGTAGGCCTTCTGCAGAGGAGGAGGCATGCTTGGCTTTCTGTTTCCTTTTGGCCGGGGTGGAAGTGGGGACCAGCCTGGAGTCAGCTTTTGAGGCAACAATTTCAGAAGTTTGGATCCCGGTCGGAGGTACAACAGAATCTTGTTTCCCCTCAACATCGACAGAAGTCGTTGTCTGGGTAGGCTCCATGGAAGTGCCAGTCGTCGGCTGAGCAACGGCTTCCCCAAAAAATCATTGTTGAAGTCGACGGATCTGCCGGGCGCCCCTCAACTCCTAAATTGTCAGTCTGGTAATGCGGCAGGCGAAGAAGGGGTCTGGTGTGGCCTCCAATGCGGGATCCATTCTTAGGGCTAACCGCTTAAGCTGATGATTTTCTAGGTATAGGTTTAATGCGGCCAGACGGCTGCGAAGGGTCTTTGGCACAAAAGATTGACAAATGGAGCAGGCGGAATGGTCGTGCTCCCGGCCTAAGCAAAAACAACACACCTATCATGGGCGTCTTTATGGGGTATCTGCCGCCCGCATTGGAATTTTCCCTTTTTACATGACATCAGCTAAAAAGTGCTACAACAACCAAGCCTAAGCAATAACAGTCGGCTATATAATGAAAGCAGAAGCCCAGCGGGTTACTTAGCTTTTAGATGCAATGTCGGAGAAGGTGTGATCAAACGATGCGTCGGTCATCTGTGGCTGAAAAGTTCTGAGGAATGTGCAATGTAGACGTCACATTTAAGGCCCCTGGTTTACGGCCTTATGTCTGACGTCCCACGCATGCTGTAATAGCCAAGCTGAAGTTTTTATATAGGAGCGGACGTACGAGTCGCCTGAGGACAGGAAATCCCACAACTAGAATACTGCAACATAGGAATAGAATGACATTCAAAATTGATTTCTTTAGCAAGTGCACTTTATTTTTCATAGTCATTGGCCTTGCAAATATGAGTTTTACACTTCTGACAAATAGTATGCAATTATCAACCTGCTCAGCTTATAGAAAATACCAAAAGCCAAGGCTGCATAGACACCCATACACAGAGAGATGGAGTGAGGGAGGGGTACACCTGACCTATCAAAGAGGGTCCTCAAGCATTAATCGATACTGTAATAACATAGCTACTATAACATCAAGGACTGTCATTGACAAGCCCAACAGTTGGGCTGAATCCCATGTAATTAAACACCAGAATCGAAAAAGCCAGAGATGGTGCTCAGAAAGTATAGCCATGGAAACTGTCTAAACATAAAAGTTCTAAAGCCCAAGGTGATGATTAACACAACAAGGACTGTTGAAGGTATGCCCTAAAGTCCAAGTGGCCACTGTACAGATGTCTGTAATGCAGACATTCCTAAAGCACATACTGGAAACATACACACTCTTACTGGACCAGGCTTTGACAACAGCAGTAGGCAGCAAGCAGTCAGACATATGATGGCATTAAACAATCTACAGTTGTTGCTATCTTGTAAAGCATCTGCGTGGTAACCCCAAGTCAATCTTTTCCATTAACAAAGGATGTGAACAAATGTTCCATCTTAAGTGGCACCTGAGCTGATGATGCACATTCAGAGTGTGAAAGAAATCTGCACCCCTCCTGGTTTCTGCTCCTACAAAGAAAAAAAGGTGAATGGACTTGTTCACTGACAACTACAAATGCACAGTCCTTGTGAAAGATCAGATATGATTCAGTAAAAAAGAGCCTGTAGCTGTTAAGTTCCAAAGAAAACAGGTGATGTCTGCTAGGTAGAGAGATTTTCAAGAAATTAACTTCACCTATGCTGACACAGCAAACCAAAATAGTGGACAAACAAACCTACTGGTCATTACATTAATGCCCCACAAGGGGGACGGGGGTCTTGAAAGGAGGATGGCAATACAACTGCCTGGCCAGCTGGTACATGGCCACAATCCTGCCCTTCACAGGATCATGAGGTGAAGAAGCAATGAAGACATGCACCTGACTGTAGAAAAACAGAAAACCAAAACTTAAAAGATGTCTCCTGGTTGGCAATCATCTATCTTCAGAATACCTCACTTCTGAAAGACTGACTGGAAGCAGTCCCTTAATTCACAGCTCCAAGAGAAGACTGGAGGAATGGCTCGCACTGTCCATAACCTTGTTTGGGTTCACAGTAATATGAATTGCTAAGGGAATGATGGTTCTGTCTATGGTTCACTATCAACTGCCTTCAAAGGGAGTGCTTATTTAAATACCACATGATGGACTGATTGACAAAATGAGGAAAGATCCCAGAAGAAGCTTTGTCTTCAAGGACTTTACAGCCAGGAGAACTCCTCTAGGATCCGAATGGATTGATGGGAATCCATCTTCTCTTGGGGGGATCCACACTCCCCACGGTATGTGGGACCCTTGTTGCAGAAAGGGAAAAAAAAAACAAATCAAAAGGCTGTGGAGACTGCCACTCCACTCCAGAAGCCTAGCAACAGATCCAAAACCAGCAACAGGCATGTGAGCACATGATGGCATTGCAGCCACTGACGCCTAGCTGAGTGTAGCTAGGCTTTCCTCTGCTTCTTACCAAATGTTCTACAAGGCACTCCTGAGGGGAAGACAATGGGGAGTGAGACCAGACCAAGCAACTTCTTAAAGCCTGATGGCCTCTCCAAAGTAGGGTTCATCTAGTGGAAAAGAAGGGTGGTTGACCACCTCCAAGGCAATGGTTTCTGGATCTTGACACCTCAAACCAGTTTAAGTGAGAAGGAAAACCATTACCCCATACTATCAACGAGTGCAAAACTAAGAGCATGCATTCGCACACCAGCCAAATGTGGCACACATGGGAGAGAAGTGCTCACTAAGTACAGTGCTGACTTTAGACTAAATTCTCCATGTCTGTGATCTTGCATCTACAATACAAGTTCCGACCAAACATTCCAAGATCTAAAACACTATTTCTATTGTAGGAAGAAAAGTGGACTGTTGACTAAGTAAGAAGACCAAAAGAACAGCCCTCAACTTCAAGCTCTGTAAATCACTGATGGGCGGACTCAGACAGCCACTTCCATGGATAATACTGGTTGGCCTCAAATGGCAGTGTTTTCCAGGTTCATGGACAGAGGCTGTAGAAAGCAAAAACAAAGCTGAATATTATTAAGGACAGGTGAAGAAGTCCTCTGTGGATCACTCATTGTTCAGTGTCATCCATAAATATTTCAGCTGAAATTTGTATGTGACGCTGAAATGTTAACTTTCATGGGAAATAAAATGCTTGTGAGATTATACTATCAGTAATGCTTCAAAGTTCAAGTTTTATTTTTTCTGTGCATAAAAGGTAGACATGAATGGTTCCTTGCTTGTTATTATACTGCATTATTTTATTTGCGTATTCTAATACATGACTATTCTAAATACTGTACAAGATAACAAAAGTACAGTTGTGTACCTACCATAAATGTAGATGTTCGAGTGTATTCACTGTTGCAGTCATTACACTTGGGTTATCCTGCTGGCAGGCTACCCGCAGTCGGCTTGAATTCCGGTTGCTGTGGCCTCTTCACGGACGTCAGTGCGCCAGGGGTATAAAAGATGCAGCCAACACCATTTTCTTCAATTTTTCTTGCCCCAGATGTCAGGTGCCCCCAAAAGGGTAGGCTGTAAAAATTATGTTCATAAAAAAGCATGCACATAACCTTCGTCTACAAGCAAATACACCACATAGGTTGTATAGAATACATAGGTACAGATAAGTCCCAGCAAAGAAAAAGGGGGATGGTGGGAAGGTAACCTGGACTGCAACAGTGAATACACTTGAACATCTACATTTATGGTAGGTACACAACTGTACTATGTTCATCGTATTTCACTGTTGCAGTCATTACACTTAGGTTGAATCCCAAAAGCTGTGGTTGGGTGGCTGGACCTAAACAGAGTTTGGAGTCGCTATGAGGCCCTGCAGAATTGCAGTGGCAAAGCCTGCTCTGGATTTAGAGTAGAGAGGTAAATGGTAGTGCTTTGTAAAAGTGTGCACTGAAGTCCATGTTGCAGCCTCCAAAATATCCTTGGATGGTACTCTTTGAGGAATGCTGCTGAAGTGGCTGCTGCTTTGGTAGAATGTGGCCTAATACCCTTGGGCACTGATCTGCCATGTTGTGAATAGCAGAAACGAATGCAGTGGCCTATCCATTTTGAAATAGTCTGCTTTGAAATGGCTTTTCCTTGGGAACCTGCAGCATATGCCACTAAGAGTTGCTCAGTCTTTCTGAAGGCTTTAGTTTTGTCCAAGTAAAAGCGTGGCTGTCTGTCCATGTCCAAAGTATGCAGAAGTCTCTCACCCTTATTTTGTGGATTTGGATAAAAGGTAGGCAAATGTATGGTTTGGTTAAGAGCCACGCTGGACACTACCTTAGGCATAAATGTCGGGTTTGTCCCCTGTCCTGATGGAAAATAATAAAAGGTTCCACAGCCATTAGTGCCTGTAACTCTGAGACTCTTCTTGCTGAAGTTATTGCTAGAAGAGCGGTTTTCCATGACAAGTATTTTATCTCTGCTGTATTGGCTGGCTCAAAAGGAGGCAGTGTGAGATTTTCCAAGACAAAACTGAGGTCCCATGTAGGTATTGGAGCTCTCCTTGGAGGTCTTATGTTTTTGGCCCCTCTGAGAAACTGTCTTAGCAGTGGATGAGAAAAAAATAGGTGGGTCCGTATTGTAATTAGCTGAAATGGCAGAGGCATGGATCTTAATTGATGAGGATACCAGCATCTCAGTTAGGTATTGCAAAATCTGAGGAATATTTGGTTCAAGCGAGTCCATTCCCTGTGCCTGGTTCCAAGCACAGAATCTCTTCCATTTTTCTGCATAAGATTTTCTGGTGTTGGGCCTCCTGGCGTCCAAAATAACATCCATAACTGCTTTAGAGAGAGGTGCGTTCTGAATGATTACATTATCCGCATGCAGCCAGATTTAGGGTTCTGAGTTGGCTGTGCAGGATCTGATTGTTCTGTTGGGTCAGTAAACGAGGTATTAGAGGCAATGATGTCCAGGCTGGGCCTTGAGACAAGCTCTTTAGGATTGGGTACCAGTGCTAGCGTGGCCAGCCTGGGGCAATCAGTATAGTTTTTGGCCTCTCTTGTCTGACCTTTAGGAGTACCTTGGAGAGGAGAGACAGAGGGAAGGCATATACTGTAAGGGCTTTCCAGCTGAATGAAAGGGCGTCCACTTTCCATGCTTGCTTGTGATAAGTCCGAGTGCAGAATCTCTGTAGCTGGCAGTTGTGAGAGGAGGCGAATAGATCTATGTCTGGGCATCCCCATTTCCCTGTTATCATGTTGAAGATTTGTGGATCCAGTTTCCACTCGTGAGGATCCATGAGGTTTCTGCTTAGTTCGTCGGCCAAAGTATTCGTCTTTCCTGGCAGGAATTGTGCTTGCATATGTACTTGATAAGTCAATGCTGTGTTCCACAAAGTCATGGCTTGCCTGCAGAGGGGGTAGGAATGTGTGCCCCCTTGCTTGTTTATGTACCACATGACTGTAGTATTGTCTGTCTTTATCAGTAGTTGTCCTGGATGAAGTAGGTCCTTGAAGGCTGTCAGGGCATTTTGTACAGCTAGCATCTCTTTTTGATTGATATGAAGATGCATTTGGTTTGTGGGCCATGTGCCCTGAATACATTTTCCTGCCATGTGTGCCCCCCAGGCATAATCTGATGCATCTGTTGTTAGTGTCTGCCTGGCAGTGGGTAAGGTGAATGGCTGTCCCTTGTTGTGGTGACAGGCCTGTGCCCACCACTGAAATTCCTGTTGCAGGCAGGGAATGAGAGTAATTATTGTTTCCAGGGTGTGGTAATGTTGAGTCCAAACACTTTTTAGATGCCATTGTAGTTTCCTTATATGCAGTCTTGCATATGGAATTACTAGAATGTAGGATGTCATGTAGCCCAGAGCCTGCAGAATTTTTCTTGCAGATAACTGGGTCTTTGTTGCCATGTCTTTGAAGTAAGAAGTCAGATGCCTTTGATTGTCTGGTGTGAGATAAGCCATCTGGGCAGTTGTATTTAAGCTTGCACCCAGGAATATTATCTCTTGAGAGGGTACTAGTTTTGATTTATTTTCGTTTACTGTGTACCCTAGGCAAATTAGTAATCTTTTTACAAACGCCAGATGCTGTAGTAGAATATCTCTGTCCTTTGCTTGAATAAGGCAGTCGTCCAAGTAGGGGTATATTTGAATTCCTCTATCTGCAAAATGCAATTACTGGTGCCAGGCATTTTGTGAAGACCCTGGGTGCAGTAGATAAGCCACAGGGCAGTGCAGAGAATTGGTAGTGCATTGAGCCAGCTATGAATCTGAGGTATCTTCTGCAAGATTGTCTGATTGGGACATGCAGGTGTGCCTCTTTGAGGTCCAAAGTTATAAGCCATGCCTTCTTGTCCAGCATGGGCAGAAGCTGCTGTAGAGTCAACATTTTGAATTTTGGGACGTCCAGAAAAGTATTTAGAATAGACAGGTCCAGAATTGGTCTCCAGACTTTGTCCTTTCTTGGTACTAAGAAAAGTCTTGAGTAAAATCCTTTTCCCTGCTCTTGTTGTGGCACTGGCTGAATAGCCCCCATGTCCATGAGAGATGAAACTTGTTTTTGTGCCTCTTGCCATTGTTTGCGTGGCAGGTCTGGCATACCTTTTGCCTTTGAAAGGGTGTGAAAGTGGAACCTGTAGCCCTGAGAGACTATATTTAAGACCCATTTGTCCTGGGTGATCTTGTGCCAGTTTTGTGAAAAAAGTGCTAGCTTTCCCCCCTAAGGGTGCTGCCAAAAAATAAGTGCTTGGCATTGGCAGAGGGAAGTCATTGGGACTGTTTTCTATAAGGCTGTGATTTGTCTTCTTCGCTTTTGGAGGTAGAAGCACCCCATTGTTTGGGCCTGTATGAGCCCTGGGGCTGTTGCCTGCCTCTAGGGCTTCTGAATCTGCCTCTTTGTGGTCTGTTTGACACTGGAAAGGACCAATTCTTAGAGGGCCAGTTCCTGCTAAATCTGGGTGGCTGTAAGAAATCCTTTACTGTCTGCATAGATTTTGCCTTATCCTCCATTTTCTTTAACACCTCCTCTGCCTTAACACCAAACAAAGTGTCATGCTGTAATGGAGCATCCAATAATTTTGCTTTAACATGATCAGGCAGATTCTGTTCCTTTAACCAAGCATGCCTTCTAATAACAGAACCTGTAACAGCGGCCCTGCATGAGGCCTCCAGTGAATCATAGCCACATTGCAAAGTATGTTTTCCCAGTTGTTCAGCTGCATGCAATAAATCCTGCAAATCTTTGTTCTCAGAACATTCAGAATTTGTCAACATTTTTTGTTTTAACAAAGACATTAAGTATTGCTGATATTTGAGCATATGAAACTGACAATTTAAAGCCCTTACAGCCAAGGTAGCAGAAGTGTAAACTTGTTTCCCCTATCTGTCCAAAGCCCTAGAATCCCTGTCTGAGGGGACAGGGTTTTTGGCAGAAGCAGCCTTGACCCCTTTGGGACCCTGTGAGATAGTTTCTGGGTCAGCAGCAGGGTTTTTGTAAAGAAATTTATGGGAGTCTGGGACCCTGTAGTATCTGTCCGGCTTAACAGGGGCAGTAGGTAAAGAGTCTGGAGACAGGCCGGACTCTGAAAAAACATCATCTACTATGTTTAGAACAGGGGGAATTGCAAGAGGTCTGTGCTGAGGAAGTAAAAGAAAGTCTCTAAGTCTTTTCTTAGAATCGGAATAATCCTGGCTCTCCCAATGGAAATGCTCCCTCATGGTATGCAGGGTTTCCCCAAAAGAATAGTCCTTAGGAGGAGAAGCTGAAGGAATGGAATCTTCAGCATCAGAATCCTCATAGGGAGGAACAGAATATCCCTGATCAGAAGACGAATCAGAGGAAAGGGAAATCTGATCAGAAGAATCATATTCAGTGTCTTGCCTAGGCCTCTTATCAGGAGGGGGATGGGAACCCCTTGATAAAAGTAATTAGGTCTTCGGCCATTTTGAGCATCTGATTCTTAGGCATAGAAGCCTGTCCTGGAGAAGGCTGTACTGGTTTCCTTGTCTTAGACTTTGTCTTGGATGCTGAAGTAGGCTTTTTATAAAGTTGTGTAGGTCTGAAGACATCCTCAGAAGCTGATGCCTGCTCAGTGGTTCCGAACCCATCTGAGGGATTAATTTCCGAAGGGCCAATACCTTGAGTATACAGAGGCCTAACTGTCTCCACGTGGGAGTCAGAGGCGGCCTGTGGCTCTGAGGTAGCGGGAGTCAGGGGCTGCGAAAGCGCCTCACTGAGCACCGGCGACTGGCCTAGAAGAGGCTTCGTTGTCGGTTTTGGACCTCGGATGCTTGTCCTTGTCTTTATCATTACATTTTTTATGAATTCCGGTCGTCGGCTGTTCCGACGGCATTATGTAGTTAAACCTTCTGCCAAAATAATGAAAAGCAAAATCGTACCGACGCTTAACTGTGCGTTGGTTAAATCTAGCACAAAACCGACAACTAGCAATGTCATAGTCAGGGCCTAGGCAAAGAATACAGTAAGAGTGGAAATCCTTATGAGGTATTTGCTTCCCACAAGAAATACAATTGTTAACTTTTTCTGACATCGGTCTGGAGCAAGAAAAAAGTTTCCCCAGTGGGGTACTTAGCTTTATTGAAGACTTCGGATCTGAAATTCGACTTCGAAAATCTCAGGAATCGGCCGACCGGCACTTGCGAACTGCTTTTGCTTCGGGCACCACACAGCAAGAAAGACTGAAGAAAATGGCGTCGGCTGCATCTTTTATACCCCTGGCGCACTGACGTCAGGGAAGAGGCGACAGCAACCGACGCCGGACCAGGACTTTGGAATTCAGGTAGACTGCCAGCAGGATAACGCAAGTGTAATGACCCCAACAGTGAAACACGATGAACATCTGAAATAGTATATGGTGATACTGAAGAAAAAACACAAAATACAATTAAGAAATCTTTTAAAATTAGTAAGAGCTTCCTGTATGGACCTTAGGTAGTTTATTTGAAAGGATGTTACTTCAGGGACCTTCTTAAAGGAGCACTTCATGTTAAAAGACCAAACCAAAATAAAGAAAGGCAGCTGATTCCAAAGGACCACAGCAAATCTCTGGAAGAGCTAGCAGCTGTTCATCAGACCTATCTGGAAGAGAAGAATCTGGAAGCTCTTTCAAAAAGGTAAGACCCAGGGTGTGTAAAACTTGCAAGGCAAGAAGAAATATAAAAAACAGACCTGCCAGCAAATGGCAAGTTTTGGTTCTACTGCAAAACAGCAATATGAAATGACCATGAAATTTTTAGTCTACAACAATGCTGTGCAATTCTACACCCTCTGCAGTCACACAAAGTCATGCAATAATCTAGATGAGACCAACACGTATATATCAATGTTGCATCGTCTGATGACAGAATAAGGCACCAAATCTGGAGAACACTCCTTAGCAGAACACAGGATACTCTTGACTACAGCAGGCATGTGGCCTTGGAGTCAGCAAACCTATCAAGAGTACATGAACCTGAAAAACAAATTTCAGTCGTCCCCCTCCCCCTTGTATAAAAGGAGGGGAAACCAGAAGACGAGTGCAGTGGCTGAAGAGGAGTACACATCAGCATTACGTTTGTCTTAGCCAACTCGGCTTGAGCTGTCTCTTAAGTCGCATATAAAAGGACCGATTCCATGTAGTGTTCAGGAGTTTTAAAATCTGGCAGAGATTCTTGTGTGAAGGAGATACACATCTCAATATCATTCACTTTAGACTTGTCAGAAGCACTTCTACCTTAAACAAATTTTCTAAGGGGCAGCAAATACACAGTTAACAGCAACAGCACCAAGATCAAGCCCTGTGGCACTGGGTGAATGCAGAGGAATTAACCCCTGGCACCACCTACTGTTGAGAGGCCCATTGTATAAAAAGGATACCAATCTAACATGGTGCCAGCAAAGTCAACATATTTTCAAATGGCCAATCATAACACTTCAAAAGCAAAAATACAAATGTGGTAAAGTGAAGTAAGGTAAACAATGTTCACAAAAAGAAAAAGAAAAAAAAACAAACTTCACAACACTGAAACAAATTTAATAAAAAAAACAGAGCTTTCGGATACAAATCCTTCATCAGTGTTACACAATCTAAAACAGACAACCATCTCTTATATAATTCGAATACAATCACATGACACACCCCACCCTATCAAAAACATACATTAGTTAAAAATAAATGCTAATATATCTTTAGCAACAAGTAGAAAAAAAGGTAAGAAAACACTCTCAGTCCTGGGGGAGGAATTGCAATGGCCCCACGACATGGAGCAGAAGGACCAAACTCTAGTAAGTGCCTTCAACACTATTAGCGTTTCAGGCAGTAATCCAGATACTCGTTTTAGAGAACAGTTTTCACTGGTAAATTATGTCTTTTCTGAAGCAGCTATTTCTTTATTATCGCATGGTATAAAATTTATTCCTGCGAGTTTAGATAGCATGGCGAATGCTATCACTGATTTGAAAGTATTTACTCTGAATTTAAATTTAAAGCATATTTTCAAAGATTCAGCAACATACATGCCTAATCAATGTAAAAGATCTAGTACCTTTATACCCTTGATCCTGTAATAATGACGTTTAATGATATCTGTGAAAAACAGATACATGAGCTATATGAGAAAAATAGCTTCAGAAAAAATTTATAATTTGACTAAACAGGAATCTGAAGCACTCAAAGCTTTACAAGATAATGAAAATTTAGTAATTAAGGAAGCAGACAAGGGTGGCTGTACTGTTGTAATGAACCAATGTGATTATGTTCATGCAATGAATGATTTGGTTTCTGATATTCAAACCTTTAAAATGATTACTGAGAAAGATGTTAATCATATTGTCAGCAGGATTAATATGTGTATATATGATCTACAGTTAATGAATGATATTGAAACTTTCAGTTTTCTTACTGTTTCATGTCCAACTATTCCTGTGTTATACTGCCTACCAAATATCCATAAATCCCTCCACAAACCACCAATCAGACCAATAGAGTCTGGAAGGGGATGGGCCACTGAGCCTATATCGGAGTATCTACAAAATGTTTTAAAGGAATTTTTAGGCCATGTCTGCAGTTATATTAAAGACACTGGTGACTTTCTGATCAAATTGTTTGAGTGGTTTAATTTGACTACAGAAAGGAATTTTATGTTTGTGACATTGGATATTAAGTCCTAATTCACCGCTGTTTCTAACACCTATGGTGTTAATCGGATAAGAGAAACTTTGTGTGAATATGGCCAGTATACTGCAAGGCAGGTTGAAACGTTTTGCGAACTCCTAGAGTTAGTACTGGAAAATAATATATTCTTGTTTAAGATCTACTTACCACCAGGTGTCCGGTGCTACAATGGGTACTGCAATTGCGAATACCTCTGTGAACCTGACACTAAGTAAATGGGCAGATACTAATATAGTTGGTGGGAATAATATGTATGCATCCAAGATTCTTTTTTATAAACATTTCGTAGATGACGTTTTTTGGTTTGGCATGGTGAACGAGATGAGTTGGAAGAATTTCTTTACATGTATTATCAAACTACTGAATTTCTGAGGTGTGAAATGAATGTCTCATTGAATGAAATAGATTTTTTGGATGTTAAACTACAATATGATGGTAACTCATTGGATACTTGTATATTTAAGAAAAATGTTCAAACCAACAAATATTTACATAAAAAAAGTATGCATGCTGAACATACATTTAAAGGCATAATTAAGAGTCAATACATGCGAGCTAGCAGACTGAACACTAAGCATGATACATGTACTGAACAGATGGATCATATGACAGAGGAGTTTTTCGCAAGTGTCTATGATTCAAAGGATCTTGAAACTATTAGAAATAAAGTAATGGATATGAGACAAGGGGAAGCTAAACCCTATTTCACAAATCAGGACAGTATGAATGTACGAATGTGTCAAACTTATGGTGCTCAGCCCCTGAGATATCTAATGACCTATAGCAGGCCAAGTCAATCAGTAGGAAAAACTGTTAGGAATAATTGGGATATTTTAAAAGCTATACCTGGCCAGGAAAAGTAGCTATGTGAAAAGCCACTGTTTACATATAGGAATTGTGACAGTCTGAAACAATGTTTATGTTACAAGGATTTTGCCCTTACTAGAAGGAAATCTGTTACTTTTAATAAGAAAGGGACTATTCCATGCCACAACTGTTCTTGTTGTGTTAGTATAGGTTTGTCTAATTAATTTATACATCCAATCAGTAAAAAGAGGTTTATTTTTAACTGTAGTGCTACTTGCGATACCCCTTTGGTTGTCTATTTGGCCAATTGCCAGCACTGTTCAGGATTTTATGTAGGAAAATCCACTAGGAAACTACGAGACAGGATCGTAGAACATAAGTCAGACATACGTAGAGTAGTGGAAACAAATTCATTAGCTAAGCACGTACAAGACAATGACGAGTCACATACTTTTTTGTTTAGAGTTATACAAGTTGTACATCCTAGTATTAGGTTAATTGTTAATAGATTAGATATTAAGGAATATGAATGGATTGTGCGCATGCAGGCAGATGTACATCCTGGTTTAAATAAACAAGTTACTATAAAACCTATTCTAAAACTCAAAGAACAAGAGGTTGAATGAGAAAAGCTCTAAAGCTCCTATAACTAGTTGCAAAAAAAAAAAAAAAAACTTTTTTGTACTTGTTACTAAAGATACATTAACATTTATTTTTAACTAATGTATGCTTTTGATAGAGTGGGATGTGTCATGTGATTTTATTTGAATTACATAAGAGATGGTTGTCTGTTTTAGATTTTGTAACACCAATGAAGGATTTATATCCGAAAGCTCTGTTTTTTATTAAATTTGTTTCAACGTTGTGAAGTTTGCTTTCAGTCATGACACTTCCACAGTACCAAAAGCCACTGACAGGACCAAGATAAAATGCAACATTTGATTCTCAAGCCTTAAGGAGGTCACTAAAACACTCAACTTTGTGCTTAGATCTAAAACCAGACTGACTTGAGTGAAAGAAGTTTTGAGAAGTTAAATATGAATATATCTGGGCACATACCATTTCTCAATAACCTCATCTGCAAAAAGAAGGTTAGAGACAGAGTGGTAATGCTCCACGGTATTAGGTTCAAAAGTGGGTTACTAAAGAATTGGGTAATCAAAGCCTTTTAACACATAAGGAAAACTTCTCAAGGAAGACGGCATAATCCTGATATTAAATAGTTTCAGTCAAGCTAGGCAAGATTTAACAAGCCTAAATGGATCAGAATAAAACCTGCAGTAGGTAGAGAACAATGAATCCATATTCACAACCAAGTCATACTTGACACAGGCAAACTTAGCCTCAGCACAGGAAACATAAACCAAGGGTGCACTATGGAAGAAGGGTTGCCAGATCTTGGTAATCATACTTGCAAAGAAATGTGCAACTTCCTCACACTGACTACAAGAAATATGCTATGAGTGGCGAGATGGGCTAGGTAGCCCAGTCTGGCCACTTTGTGGAAGAGTGTAGTCAGATGATCAGATGCAGAAGAAATCTCAAACAGGTTGCATGGCTTCTCAGTTGACATTTCTGCTTGGTGCATTGTGAAACACACTCAAAACTAAGCCTGCCTTTAGGCAAGCGCATTATGCAATTCACACTACATCCATCATCCTATCCATTGCAATGACCAGACCTCAAGGTCAAACCATGGCTCAAGCCAAACAGCACAGCCAGGATATAACTAGGGACACAGAAACCACAGTGCCAGTAAAAGCCTTGTTAAGGACTAAAACAAGTAAATATGGATACTCATCAGTGGTCCTGCTTGGAAACTGGTTAAGTATGGGAATCAAAACACCACTGCTGACGTACCACAAATTCTTAAAATTGATTAGAAACATACTAAATGGCATAATAGTTGAATGCCCATACTTGAAGTAAACAATGTAAAGGTTTTGCCAAGAAACTGTTCTACCACCAGGTCCCCAATTTCCAAACCTAACCAGAACACAGACTCTAATACATGCCTGCATTTATGGCTAACAGTGGTGAAAACCTCTGAGAAATTGAAAGCATCAAACAAATTAACAGATTCCATACATAATTCACGCACTCAGTACTGACACAGGCATTAAAATCACCCAGGATAAGACACCAAAGGGATTTAATCACTAAACTTAATGAAGAAATGCACAAGTACATAAATGTTTCTAGTCAAGCCGGGGATGGTACACATTGTGAAATCTGTTATTCATTCCTGCTACAAGGACAAAAATTCAAAGGTGCCAATACTGGCAACATCTACCTTGCTCAAATAAAGGAATGACCAACAAAACAGCAATGCCATCTGCATTACTGCCCTGTCTACGGCACTGAAAACATATAAAGACTTGGTAAGACAGATGTCACCAAATGAGGACCACTATTATCAGGTTTCCATACTAAATGCCAGACTGGCCATATGAAGCATATTTCAGATTAAACCCAGCTTGCACTGGATTGATCTGTCATTATTAACAAACAGCCTCTGTAATGGTGTAGGGGCAAGTCTTATCCATAGGTCAAAGATCTGACACCTGAGGTACTGCCTCTTAGCAGTGAGGACCCCTGTCAGAATAGTGCTTCATCCTACTGCAGTGACTTGGAACTCTCTGGCAAACTAATCCAGATCAGGACATGCAATACAGGAACACCTGCATGCAGGGCTGGCCTTAGGAACTGTGGGACACCCATTTGGACCATTTTAGTGAGCCCCCCCCCCCGTCATTTACTACCTCACCTCTTTATTGACTTGCAAGCTTCTTTAACTTAAAATTAAATCGGATTAGGAATCAAAAGTGGATACTATTACTGAGTATTAAAATAAAACAAAATGTTTATTTATTAGCTTACATTTTGTCAAGGCATGTTAAAATAGAATTAAACCACTGGACTTTTGGATTAGTTCCTATGGGTTTCTACATAACTCGCTAAGGCACAATGGGTTGGGGGATCTTGCTTGATGGGCCATTAAGTTCCTCGACTACATGGTGTGTCACCATATGGGTGCACCCTGGCTTACCAGTAAATGTGTTCCGAATCTATGAAGCAATGCCTGGAGCTCCTGAAACTGGGTAGGAGATATCTGCACACTTTCCCCTGTTCCCCTCACACTTTTAAATTTTGTTATATTTTTGGTATTATGTCTATTTATGATTGTATACTTCTCTGCATGTTTGCTCTTGCATTACCAGCATTATGTTCATATTTATTAAAATGCATGGTTTCTTTGAGTGCTTTTGATCATGTTACTGTTTTAACTCTTTCCGAAAGTGAATATTTTTCTCTTCCTTTGCCTCAAACCACTCAAGGACATAAACCTCATGTTTCACTTCTCTGGTACTATATTGCTCCTATTTGTGACTGCAACAAGCATTTTTCTGCCATACTACTGAACTGATAGTATTTGTTGTCATACTGTCGGAGACTGACTATTCCACAGTTATTTATTGTTCCTTCACTCATTAACAACTATTTATAAACCCCATTATCAGCAAGAGAAGCAAATGAAAACAGTACTTCTCTATCAATATTAAAAATGAGCATAGCCTTTACCTTCTGATATAATAACTGGAGTGATGCACAAAACCAGATGGTTATGCCAATCAGTTTTACACTGAAAATGAAAACCCTGTGAAGAACTCAGCAGCAGGAGCTGATTACTATGGGAGTGCAAGCGGCTTACTCTGTGGCCCTACAACAGGCATGAAGCTGATAATACTGGATTTGTAAGTGCTATACAATAGAAAAATGCCTTGCACTTTGCTAATGTCTTTTAGGAAAATCTCCGAGTCGTGTAAGGCAATAATAACCCTGACATAGCATAGTGTGGGACCTCTGAGGGATTGGGGCCTTATTGGGCCCAACTGGCCTAAGGCCAGCCCTGTCTGCATGGCTTGACAAATCTCAGCAGTTTCCAGTCTTACACTTCAAGAAAACCATGGGATCAAAACATTACAGATTCATGGCAGTCCACCGATCTGCAGCTTAACTTTACCACTTCTCCCAGCGAGAAAAAAAAAATGAAAGACATGGCCAAGAACTCTGTTACTTTTAGTAAAGAAGGAACTAAAACAGCCTGAAAGAAAATCAAATAGAAAAGGTGACGAGAAACACTGACTGGGAAGAATCCTGCAGCTGTTCAGAAAAGAGTAGCTCAAGCTCCAGTTTTGGTGCAAGGCATGGCTTCCAGTAATCTAGAAGAAAAAATATGTTAAATGTGCTCCAAGCTGATTAAAAGCTGATTAAAATAAATGAAACTATGAAGTACATCAACTCAAATAACAAAATGGTGAAAAAAATGGAAGGAGCTTTAAACAGATATTCAAATGAGCTGATAAAAACTGCAAAAATCAAAGACTGAAATGAAGAAAATGCTGGATGAGTATGAGACTGCTCAAGCAGACATGTTTAAAAAATGACAGAATTAGAGGACAACGCAAGTAGGGAAAATCTGAGACCTTCTGCTGTACCAGAGAAACTAGAAGGTACAGGACTGTATTAATTTTATGAGGCACAGATAAGCAACTGGACTGGTATTCTACAGCAGGAACTGTTAATTGAAAGGACACACCGTGTATTCACCAAACCTGGTCACGAGAAAGCAGCCAAGACCTCTATTAGTAAAGATGCAAATCTACCAGCACAAAAAGTTGATCCTGACAAAACTGCAGCAAAACAGCAACGTATTAAAAAAGACAGTAGTGTGTGGCTAGAGAAAGCAGATTGTACAAAATGATTATTCAATGCACACCAGGCAGAAGAGAAACAAATTTACTCCAGCAATCAGGGAATGTCAAGAGGCAGGTCTGAGATTCAAACTGCTATATCCAGCTGTTTTCAGAATAAGTATTTTTTTGATGCAGAACAGGCTAAGGAGGAAATATAAAGTTTATCCAACAAAAACTGAGCAATCAAGGAGTAGGGGACTCGGTTTCTCATTCTTCTGATAATAAAGCACTCGGGGAGACTTTTCCAGTGAAACCTCTTCCGTTGTTCCAAAGGAAAATGCTTGAGAAACACAGAAAAGTACAGCAGATGACTACAAGAATTAGGAGTACCTTGGAACTGAACAAGCAACTGCTGGGAGATGAACAGAAGACCAGCAGCATGGAAAGTAGTGAATAAATGTCAGACTACAATGTATCAGTCACATTTGTGAAATAAGACTCTATAAGAAAAAGTGGAAAGAGTGGACTTTTAATGACTTTGTTAAACTTATGCGGGACTGAAAGGCATTTTCCTCACTTCAAGTCATTAAATTCTGGAAGAACACTGAGGGGAGGGGAAAAGTAAAAATTAATGTTCTTAACAGTATTTATATGAAACATTTCATGATAAAAATTGCACGCATTTTTCACGGTAAAGCATTTTTAGTTCTCGTAAGTAATAAAAATACTAAATTAAACCTGTCTTTTTTTTTTTTGTGTATTAAAAAATGTAGGCATTACAATCCAAAAAGAGAAAAAAAAGGCTAGACAAAAGCATAAGTTAATAGACTGTAATCCTGGGTTGCTGAGATTGGGAGGATGTGAAGCAAAAGTACACAGATCACAATATATATGTAGAGATGAAATGTTTTACTTTTACAAATGTAAATGTCTGAAATACGACCCTTGGCTTAATCTAATAATATGTTTTAAGTAATAACAAGTAAATAACCTGAACACTGAACATAATAAAGCTTTCCTTTAGCAATAGATGTTTCAGCTTGTCTGTAGAAGTTTGCAGCTGAGGACTACATTTTTTTCTTTTACATTTCTATGGAGACAAGCTGATCATACTGCAACATAAAAAGCCAAAGTACCATTTCTTCTAGGCTAAAAGTTGATGTTTTCTGAAAGTATGCAAGTTGCTTTTCACATACGGGAGGAAAATTAAAAAAAAAAAAAAAAAAGAAAGACACTAATTAGTGTAAGCAGAAGCACTGGCAATAACATGTCTTAGCATGGATAACCTAAACTTTAAGTAAGTTAAGGCCTGTGCTTACAACTGTCTTTTTGGGGTAACTGTTCCTATTAGGAGGGCTAAATCTGATTTGAAGATGTGCACAGCTTCATATGTTTGTATTAAATTAACAGGTTATGGGGGGTTTCTGGGGTTTTGTTTGTTTTTGTTCGAGGGTTTCCATTAAAACAAAAAGTTCTGTAAAATGTGACAGGTTCCAATGCTGATAAGAAAAACTGTATAAAGGATCAACTTGCCAAACATTAGTGGGTACAAGTATCACAAAAGCTGAAAAAGACATAGGTGGGAAAAATTACTTATCATAAATGTGACCCTTTCCTTATTATCACGGAATGTGAATGCCTTTCACAAGTACAAAAATAGGAAGAATGTTTAATTATATTAAGAAATGCAGACTGCACATAGGAATGATACAGTAGTCCCATTTGGAAAGACCGGAGCATGTGAAATTGATAAAGAAATGATTTCAGGATGGATATTCAGCAGAATACCAGGGACAAAGGAAGGCAGGAGTACGTAGATTTATTGCTAGAGGAGCTCCAACAGAGATAGAACAGGAAAAAATACAATAATCGCAGACTTGTGGCAGTACAGTGCTACTGGCAAGGGGTGGGAATTACAGAAGCATGTTCCACCTAAAGCTACTATTATGAAGCTTAAAAATTTTGGGAATAAACAAACATCTTTCAGCAGGGAATATTACTTATAGGTGAGGATTAGAATTTGATTTTCAACAATGAAGATGTACCTGGGGGCCTACAAGGGAAATATAACACATGAGGTTAGATCGCCGAAGAAATTTATGAAAATATCTGGCATGGAAGATGTGAATTAAGTAGAAGGAACTCGGAGAAGTCACATATTACTCTGTAAGGTACAACAATAACTGGGTTAGACTAGACAAATTATATTTCACACGAACATATGCATTTAATCAAGAACTCTGACACATCCAATAGTTATTTCAGATCATGCACTAATAATTATCATGATAAAAATGCAGGGGAATAAAGTAAAGATGAACCAATGGTACTTCCTCACCTACCTGTTAAAAGACAGTATTTTAAAGAATGGGTAGTGGAAATAATTTGGGAGTTATTAGGGAAGACAGAAAGCACTCCAGACATTATAGCTATTGAGTGGGATAAAATGAAAGTGGAGTTTAAAAACGGCGTATAAATAAAAGAGAAGATATGCTTAAGAAGTAACAAGAATTAGAGAGGCTGACAAAGGTTAAAGTATTACAGAATAAGGGGAATCTCACAGAACAAGAGGTGGCACAATTGCAAAGTGCTAAACAGAAAAAAAGAGTACCTGGATAATATGTATAAATTTAGAAAGATTGGTGTTGAGCAACTGTTTCTAACAACTCCACATCATAAAAACCACTAGCATGCAACTTGGGGAACGGAAAGCAGAAAGGGTTGCTGCCAAACTTATAGACAGCATGTAACAAGAAAAATAACCAAAAATCATGTAGCAGTATTAGAGATATTTTGAAAATTTTATGAAAATTTGTATAAAGCTAAAAAGTGGGGCAGAAAATAAAGAAAAACCACAAATGTCCTATTACGGAATACCTAAATATGCCAAGGTTAGATGTACATAAGACTCAACAATTAACTGTTAATATGACTTCCAAGACGGCTGTATATTGAGTAACAGCTTAATTTCAGCTATCTAAGTGTAAAAACAGAAACTCAGAAGAGAGAACCAGTCAATTTATTTTTTGGGTAAATTTCAGTAACTGGCTAGCAAGTGCACTGCCTGGATGCCAGCCAAAAAAATCAAAGAAAGAAATTCAGAGAACCTGAAAGAAAATCAATCACAAAAGATGAGGAAAAACACCGTCTTGGAAGAATTCTGCAGCTGTTCAGCAAAAAACAGTGCAAGCTTCAACTTTTGGTGCAAGACATGACTTCCAGTACCCTAGAGGAAAAACTAAGTCAAATGTACTCAAAGCTGATTAAAATAAATGGAACAGTGATGGAGTATAAATAAACTCAAATAACAAAAGGCTGGACAAAATGGAAGAAGCTTTAAACAGATATTCAGAGGAAGTGATAAAACTGCAAAAAATTGGAGGTCAAAATTAAGAAAAGGCTGGCTGAATGAAACTGCTCAAGAAGAGATGTTTAAAAAAACAGAATTTGAGGACGTGGAATTCAGGGAAAACTTCATATTTTCTACTGTACCAAAGAAGCTGGAAGGAACAGACTGTATTAATCCTATGAAAGCACAAATAAGCAACTAGACTGGTATTCCATAGCAGGAGTTAACTGAAAGGTTACATTGTGTGTATGCTCCAAACCTGGTCATGAGAAAGCAACCTAGACCTTTAATAGTGAAGATACAATCTTACCAGCAGAAAGAGAAGATTCTGACAAAACTGTGGCAAAAGAACAAAATACTAAAAGTGGGAGACTGTAGAGTGTTTGTGGAAAATGATTACACAGGAGCAAATTTATTTCACTAATCAGGGAATGGCAAGAAGCAGGTGCAAGATTTAAACTGCTGTATTCAGCTATCTTCAGAATATTCTTTCCTGGAGGGGCAAAACATGCTAAGGAGGAAATACAAAAGTTTGTCCACCAAAAAGTGAGCTAGGGCGGCCACGGTGGTGCAGCGGTTAGCGTTGCCGCCTCACATCAAAAGGTTCTCCGGTTTGATCCTCTGCTGGGGTGCCTTCTGTGCGGAGTCTGCATGTCCTCCCTGTGGTCACGTGGGTTTCCTCCGGGTGCTCCGGTTTCCTCCCACATCCCAAAGACATGCTGTAGGTGGATTGGACACTAAATTGGCCCTAGGTGTGAGTGTGTGTGTGTGTGTGTGTGTGCCTTTTGTGGAAGGTTGGGCGCCAGGCTGGCAACTCGACACCGTAAAACTCCACTGCCAATCATGAGCGGACGGTGATCCGCTGTGGCGACCCCTAACCAGGAAAAGCCGAAAGAAGTAGTTGTCGTCCACCAAAAAGTGAGCTGTGAAACAAAAGGAGATCCTGCTTCTTGTTCTTCTGGTAATAAAGACCACAGAGAGACTGTGCTAGTGAAACATTTTCCAGTGTTTCAACAGAAAATGCTTGAGACACAGAAAAAAACACAAGAGTAGACTACAAGATCTGAGACTATGCTGGAAAGGAAGCAGAGGCTGCAATTGGGAGATGGAGATAAAATTAAAGTGGAGTTTAAAAATAGGGTGGAAATGAAAGAGAGATATGGTTAAGAAGCAACAAACGTTATTTACAGGGACTGATAAATGTTAAAGTATTGCAGAATAGAGGGAATATCTCACAGAACAAGGGGAGGAGCAATTGCTGAATTCTAAGCAGAAAATAAAGGATTACCTTGATAATATGCATAAGTTTAAAAAGACTGCTGTTAAGCAACTGTTTTTTGATAATGCCAGAGCACAAAAATGTTTACCTTAACGAGTCAGGCAAAATAAAGCAGAAAGTGTTGTTACCAAGTTTAGGGAACCTATAATAAGGAAGGTAACAAGAGATCTTGTGCAGGTACTAGAAATATTTCAGAAATTTTATGGAAGTCTGTATAAAGCAGTGAAAAGTGTAGATCAAGAAAAGGTACAAATGGAAATGCGTATGGAAGAATGAAATATGCCAAGGCCAGAGGTAGATGAGGCTCAATTACTAACAGTTAGGATAGCAGTAGATGAGATAAAAATGATGATGTATAACCAATCAACAAGAAAGTCCCCAAGAATAGATGGTATTCCTGTGGAAGTCTGGCAGCTAGGAGGGAAAAGACTGAAAGATCTGGAAGGTTTTTGTTTAACAGTATTTTAAGAGGAGGAGAAGCACCAACATCCTGGAAGAAAATATTTCAGTGTTGTGGAACATTTTGAGGCAGTTTCAAATCTTTTCAGGATACAAAATTAATAAAGCTAAAACAAAGGCAATAGTTATAAATTAAGTACCCTCACATGAATTGGTTCAGCAATATCCATATTTATGGAGACATAATAAAATTAAGTACTAAGAGGAGTATGGATTAAAAAGGATTCTGGTGTGGTAGCTAAGGATATGTGTGAACAGACTAAACCAAAGATAATACAAAAACTGAGAAATTGGATGCTCTGTTATATGGATATGGATAACAAAATACAAGCAGCTAAAATGTTTTTAATCCCTTTAGTTTTACACACAGGTCAGGCATATTTTTATCAACCACAGGAGAAGTTGTGGATATCAATTAATAAAGAGCTGAAGGATTTTATCTGGTAAAGGAAGACAGCAAGAGTCAAGTGGGATAAAATGATTCTTCCAAATGAACAAGGTGGTTTGGGATTATCCGATTTGAATGGGTATTTCAGAGCTACACAGTTAAGGCTCCTATACAAAGCACAAGCAGAAACCTATAATGCTATGTGGAAAGGGATGATGATGAAATGGGGAGAAGCTCAAGAAAAGTACAGTTGTGTACACTTACCATAAATGTAGATGTTTGAGTGTATTCACTGTTGCAGTCATTACATTTGGGTAATCCTGCTGGCAGGTTGCCCTCAGTCGGCCTGAATTCCAAAGTCCTGGGTCCTGCGTCGGCTGCTGTCACCCCTCCCTGACGTCAGGTCGTCAGGGGTATAAAAGAAGCAGCAGACGCCATTTTCTTTAGTTTTTCTTGCCCCAGATGTAAGGTGCCCCCTTAAAAGGGTATATACATATATATATATATATATATATATATATATATATATATATATATATATACCTTCATCTACAAGCAAATACACCACATAGGTTGTATGAATCAGAGAAGAAAAGGGGGCTGGAGGGTGGGTAACCTGGACTGCAAAGTGAATACACTTGAACATCTACATTTATGGTAAGTGTACACAACTGTACTATGTTCTTCGTGTTTCACTGTTGCTACATTTGGGTAGAGTCCCAAAGCTATGGTTGGGAGGCTGGAGCTATATAGCATTAGGAGCGGCTATGAGGACCTGCAGAACTGCAGTGGCAAAGCCTGCCCTGGATTTAGAGAGTGGCAGATGACAGTGCTTTGTAAAGGTGTGGACTGAACTCCAAGTAGCAGCCTCTAAAATGTCCTTGGTAGGTACTCCCCTGAGAAAGGCTGCTGAAGTGGCTGCAGCTCTGGTTGAATGTGGCCTAATGCCCTTAGGTACTGGCTTGCCATGGTGTACATAGCAGAAACGAATGCAGTGGCCTATCCACTTTGAAATAGTCTGCTTTGAGATAGCCTTTCCTTGTGATCCTGGAGCATATGTCACTAGTAATTGCTCTGTCTTTCTGAAAACTTTGGTTCTGTCCAAGTAGAATCTAATCTGTGTACGTCCAAAGAATGCAGAATTTTCTCCCCCTTGTTCTGTGGATTTGGATAAAAAGTTGGCAGGTGAATAGTTTGGTTAAGAGCCACACTGGACACCACCTTAGGCATAAATGCTGGGTTTGTCCTCAGAGAGACCCTGTCTGGATAAAAAATGATAAAAGGCTCCACAGCCATGAGTGCCTGTAGCTCTGAAACCCATCTTGCAGAAGTTATTGCTAGGAGCACAGCTGTTTTCCAAGATAAAAACTTTATATCAGCAGTAGCAGCTGGCTCAAAAGGAGGCAGGGTGAGTTTTTCCAAGACACAGTTGAGGTCCCATGCAGGCACTGGTGATCTCCCTGGAGGCCTTAAATTTTTTGCCCCTCTGAGGTACTGCTTTAATAAGGGATGAGAAAAGATTGGTGGCTCTGCATTGTAATGAGCCGAAATGGCAGAGGCATGAATTTTAATAGATGAAAAAGTAAAAGATAGGCCTTTGTCCAGCATCTCAGTTAAGTATTGCAAAATCTGAGGAATATCTGACACAGCTGTATCACTTCCTTGTGCCTGGTTCCAAGAACATAATCTCTTCTATTTTCCAGCATAAGATTTCTAGTACTAGGCCTTCTGGCTTTCAAAATGACATCCATCACAGTTTTACCGAGGGGTGTGTTTTGTATGACTACATTATCTGCCATGCTGCCAGGTTTTAAAGTCCTGAGTTGGCTGTGCAGGATCTGATTGTTTTGCTGGTACAGTAGATGAGGTATTTGAAGTAGGGTCCAAGCTGGGCGTTGAGACAAGTTCCTTAGTATTGGGATACCAGTACTGGCGGGGCCAGTCTGGGGCAATCAGTATCATCTTTGGCTTCTCCTGTCTGATCTTTAGGAGTAGCTTGGGGAGGAGAGGCAGAGGGGGGAAGACATATACTGCTAGGTTTTTCCAGCTGAAAGATAGGGCTTCCACTTTCCATGCTTGTCTGTGATAAATCCTTGTGCAGAATCTTTTTAGTTGGTAGTTGTGAGGGGAGGCAAATAGATCTATGTCTGGGCATCCCTACTTCCTTGTTATCATGCTGAAGACTTGTGGATCCAGCTGCCACTCGTGGGGATCCATGAGGTTTCTGCTTAGTTCGTCTGCCAGAGTATTTTTCCTTCCTGGCAGGAATTGTGCCTGCAGATATACTTGGTAAGTCAATGCTGTGTCCCACAAAGTCATGGCTAGTTTGCAAAGAGGGTAAGAATGTGTGCCCCCCTGCTTGTTTATATACCACATGACCGTGGTGTTTATCAGTAGTTGTCCTGGATGAAGTAGGTCCTTGAAGGCTGTCAGGGCATTTTGAACAGCTAGCATCTCTTTTTGACTGATATGTAGATGCATTTGGTTTGAGGTCCATGTGCCCTGAATGCATCTTCCAGCCATGTGGGCCCCCCAGGCATAATCTGATGCATCCGTTGTTAGTGTCTGCCTGGCTGGGGGTAAAGTGAATGGCTGTCCCTTGTTTTGGTGACAAGCCTTTGCCCACCATCGAAACTCCTGTTGCAGGCAGGGAATAAGAGTAATCATAGTTTCCAGGCTGTGGCAATGTTGAGTCCAATCACTTTTGAGGTACCACTGAAGTTTCCTCATATGCAGTCTTGCATATGGAATTAGTAGGATGCAGGATGCCATGAAGCCCAAAGCCTGCAGAATTTTTCTTGCAGATAACTGGGACTTTGTTGCCAACATTTTGAAATAGGTAGTCAGTTGCCTTTGTCTGGCGTGAGATAAGCCATCTGGGCAGTTGTATTTAAGCTTGCACCCAGGATAAGCCATCTGGGCAGTTGTATTTAAGCTTGCACCCAGGAATATTATCTCTTGAGAGGGCACTAGTTTTGATTTCTTTTCATTGACTGTGTACCCAAGGCATGTTAAAAGTCTTTTCACAAACGCCAGATGCTGTAGAAGAAATGTCCTTGTTCTCTGCTTGAATTAGACAGTCGTCCAAGTAAGGATATATTTGTATTCTTCTTTGTCTGCAGAATGCAATTACTGGTGCCAGGCACTTTGTAAAGACCCTGGGCGCAGTAGATAAGCCAAAGGGCAGTGCAGAGAATTGGTAATGCATTGAGCCAGCCTTGAATCTGAGGTATCTTCTGCATATTTGTCCGATTGGGACATGCAGGTATGTCCCAAACATCACAAGCCAAGCGTTCTTGCCCAGCATGGGCAGAAGCTACTGTAAGGTCAACATCTTGAATTTTGGTATATCCAGGAATGTGTTCAGAATAGATAGGTCCAGTATTGGCCTCCAGGCCTTGTCCTTTCTCAGTAACAAGAACAGTCTTGAGTAAAATTCTTGTCCCTGCTCTTGTTCTGGTACTTGTTGAATGGCCAAAAACCAAAGGAAATGTGTAGCTCTAATCAACCACAGCAGTCGGAATATAAATGTAATGTTCGGCATTCCAAAGATACATAAAAACCTGGATGATCCTCCAATGAGACCTTTAATCGATGGACGTGCTTCTTTGACATACTCATGCGCAAAACTTGTTGATAATATCCTTCAAAAATACTTAAATTAATACCTGAAGTTTGTAAGGATTCATGGTCTTTCCTTAAGAACATTAATGGTTTGAATTTTGATGACAGATTTAATTTTTTAACAGTAGACGTGGTCGATTTATATACTTCCATCCCACATGAAGCGGTTGAGTGGATAGCTTTAATGTTGATAGATTTAAAAGCTTCTAAAGCAGAAATCGACCTTGTTACTGAACTGATTGATATTATTTTATCTTCTAATTTTTTTTATGTTCAATGGCGAGTACTTTTTACAGAAACAAGGTATCGCAATGGGTTCACCGTGTGGCGCTAGTGTAGCGAACTTGTTTGTGGCATACTGGGAGAAAGTTCATATTTTTAACAACCCAGAAATAATGTCTCGTTTATTATACGAGATTTTTAGATGACATTTTTATTTTGTTTAATGGTAATGCGGATGAAGCATTTTCCTTATTAGAGTACTTTAATTCTTCTACTCAATTTTTTTAAGTTCACTTATCACTTTGACACATCATCCATAGACTATTTAGATGTAAAATTAACTAAGGATTACAACAGCGGTACGTTCCATTCTACTATCTTTAGGAAATCCACTTATTGCAACTCTTTTTTACATTTCACTAGCGCAAATCCTTATAAGCAGAAACGATCCATCGTCAAAGGTCAATTTATAAGAGCTGCGAGAATGCATTCCCTTGATGAAGCTTTTTATGTTGAATGCCAACTATTAAGGGATATGTTCATTAACCGATGTTACCCTTCATCACTTATTGATTTGTTCCAGGAAATAGAATTCAAACGTAAAAGTGGGACATACACTCCCCTTTTACTTTATAGAGATGCACCATCTGTATCCGTTGACGAAAGTCATTCTGTTTTAAACAACAACAATTTGACCCTTCCTGACTCTTTCTGTAATAGTACCACTGAAAATCTTCGAATATCAGACCTACAAGGTTTAGATCATGCAACACCAGCTACACAATATAACATCAATTTTGTTACTACTTTCAAAACAAAGATTTTGAACAAATTAAATCTATTCTGTTCAAAAACTGGCACTTTAAGGGTATGATACTGGAAAAGAAAAACTTTTCAACTCCTATTAGAACTAAGGGCACATTTACATGTGGCTCATGTAATTGGTGTAGATATATAAAATCTGGTAGTTCTTTCATTGTGAACAACAAAATATTCTTTATTAACCACAAACTTAATTGTGAGTCAAGGAATATTATCTATTTAGCTACCTGTGATTGTTTTTCAGTTTTTTTTGATCGGAAGTTATGAGAGAGGTTATATGAGCATATTTATGCTAGAAGAAAAATTAAGAAGGATAACTTTTAGCAAAACATATAGATGCTAATCCAGGCCACAGTTTCCACTTCCAAGCCATTGACCAATTACCCCCTAACATTAGGGGTGGTCCCTCTTCACTCCTGTTAGAGGTTCGGGAACTTGAGTGGCAACTTACTTTGGATGCCTTCACTTTCCCTGGTCTTAATGAAAACTGTAATATATCTCGTCTTTTAAAACTGAAAAGTGTTTTGAGGTAATTCACTAGATGCCTTTAGAGTGGAATGAGTAAAGTTCTTGATACTGTTTTGTTTACATTAAGACTACTACATTGACAGTTGCAGTGTTAATTTAACTAAATGCTTGCATTTTTTTCCATTTTTTATAGTGAATACATAGTCTTGACACAAGAATACATTTAGTCTTAAATATTTAATGTTTATTGGAAGCTCACTATTTAATATCAACATTTATTTAGTACTGTGTATAATTAAAAATTAATTAATAACTAGCTTTAGGTGAAGTATGCAAATTGCATTCTATTAGATATGACTTGTGGTTTTCGATAAAAAAAATTTTTTTTAACTTTTTAATTTAATTAATCTTACTATTCAGTAGGATGATGAACACCACAAGCTAGTGTTAGTACTATGTTGTTGGTTTTAATGTGTTTTATTATTGTTTGTTTTAATTGTAGCTTCAGTGTTTTATCACTGATAGGATAGTTTTTAATATTCATGATGCGGTTGCTGACGTGACTACGCCAATTCTAGTTTAAATTTGGCGCAATTTAATTCTTCTGTTGGTTTCTCTGAGGAAGTTACTGTTCGTAACAGTAACAAAAATGTATTGTGTTATTTAAAATAAACTTGTGTTCGGGACTTTTATATTCAGACTGCTGTGGTTGATTAGAGATACACATTTCCTTTGGTTTTTGTCTTGTTCCTTTTGGTTTATTTGTTCACTTGTTGAATGGCCCCCATGTCCATGAGGGATGAGACTTGTTTTTGTGCCTCTGTCCATTGATTTTTTGGCAGGTCTGGTCAGCCGTTTGCCTTTGGCAGGGTATGGAAATGGAACTTGTAGCCTTGTGACACGATATTTAAAACCCACTTGTCCTGGGTTATCATGTGCCAATTTCAAGAAAAAAGTGCTAATTTCGCCCCTAAGGGTGCCGCCAGTAGATAAGTGCTTGGTGAAGGCAGGGGGAAGTTATTCGGACTGTTTCCTGTATGGTTGTGATTAGTCTTCTCCAACTTTGGAGGTAGAAGCACCCCATTGTTTTGACCTGTATGAACCTTGCGCCTGGGATCTGCCACTAGGGCGTCTGGATCTGCCCCTTTGAGGTCCGTCTGACACAGGAAAGGACCAATTCTTTGTTGGCCAGTGTCTACTAAACCTAGGTGGCTCTATTTGTAAAAAATCTTTGACCGTTTGCATAGATTTAGCTTTGTCCTCCATTTTCTTTAACACCTCTTCTGCCTTAAGACCAAACAAAGTATCATGCTGTAAAGGTGCATCTAATAATTTAACTTTGACACGATCAGGCAGATTTTGTTCCTTTAACCAAGCATGCCTCCTAATTACAGAGCCCGTAACTGTGGCCCTGCAGGAGGCCTCCAAAGAATCAAAACCACATTGCAAATTATGCTTTCCAAATTGTTCAGCTGCATGCAATAAATCCTGCATTTCCTTGTTTTCTGCACATTCAGAGTTTAACATTTTCTGTTTAAGCAATGCAATAACATGTTGCTGATATTTGAGCATATGAAACTGACAGTTTAAGGCCCTTATAGCCAAGGTAGCAGATGTGTAAACCTTTTTTCCCCCATCTATCCAGTGCCCTAGAATCTCTGTTAGAGGGGGTAGGGTTTTTTGCAGCGGAAGCCTCAACTCCTTTGGGACCCTGAGAAATAGTTTCTGGGTCTGCAGCAGGGTTTTTAAAAAGGAATTTATGAGAGTCAGGAACCTTGTAATATCTGTCACGCTTAACAGGAGCTGGAGGTAAGGAGTCAGGGGTAAGACTAGACTCCGAAAACACATAATCTACAATGTCTAACACAGGCAGAATGGCTAGTGGCCTGTGTTGAGGTAGTAAAAGGAAATCCCTGAGCCTCTTTTTAGATTCTGAAAAATCTTGGCTCTCCCAGTGGAAATGTTTCCTCATGGTATGCAAGGTTTCCTCAAAAGAATAGTCCTCTGGAGGAGAAGCTGAAGGAACAGATTCTTCAGCATCAGAATCCTCATAGGGGGGAAGAGAATATTCCTTTTCAGAAGAGGAATCAGAAGAAATGGAAACCTGATCTGAAGATTCATAGTCTCTTGCCTAGGCCTCTTATCAGGAGGGGGATGGGAACCCCTGATCAAGGTAATCAAGTCTTCGGCCATTTTGAGCATCTGTTTTTTTGAGCATAGAGGCCTGACCCTATGACTCGAGATTGTTTCTTTGCTTTAGAAGGTGCTGTAGTCTTTGCCTTTGAAGCTGAAGTTGGCTTAATGTAAAGATGTTTAGGTCTGAATACACCCTCAGAAGCCGGTGCCTGCTCAGCAGCTCCGGACCCATCTGAAGGAATAGTATCCGAGGCTCCAATACCTTGAGTTTCCAGCGGCATGGCCAACTCCACGTGGGAGTCGGTAGCGGCCACCGACTCTAAAGTAGTGGGCATCAGGGGCTGCGAAAGCACCTCACTGAGAATCGATGAACCGGAGACATGCTTAGAAGAAGCTTCGTCGTCGGTGTTGGACCTCGGTTGTCTATCTCTCTCCTTTCTTTGCATTTTTTGTGAACTCCGGTAGCCGGATGGCTATCCGACGACATTTCTGGATAATTAAACCAGCGTCCAAAATAGTTTAAAGCAAAATCATACCAACGCATAATAGTGCGTTGATTAAATCTAGCACAAAACCGGCAACTAGAAACATTGTGATCTGGGACTAGGCAAGGAATACAGTAAGAATGAAAATCCTTATGCGGTATTTGCTTTTCACAAGAAATACAATTATTTACTTTTTCTGACATCGGTCTAGAGCAAGAAAAAAAGTTTCCCCAATGGGGTACTTAGCTTTATTGAAGACTTCGGGTCTGAAACTCGAACACGAAAATCTCAGGAGTCAGCCGACCGGCACTTGCGAACTGCTTTTGCTTCGGGCACCGCATGGCAAGAAAGACTAAAGAAAATGGCGTTGGCTGCTTCTTTTATACCCCTGACGACCTGACATCAGGGAAGGGGTGACAGCAGCCGACGCAGGACCCAGGACTTTGGAATTCAGGCCGACTGAGGGCAACCTGCCAGCAGGATTACCCAGATGTAATGACTGCAACAGTGAAACACGAAGAACATCAAGGAGAGCTTAGGATTTTAGATGCAGATCCTTAAGGAAAATAATAACAGCTATGCAAAATATTATATTCATAAGGTGGCAGAAAGTACTCTAAGAACTAAGCTAACATGGGAATGGAGAAATGAGATTCTGCCGATAGGGATGACTGCAATTAGGGATACAGACAGTAGGCAAGAGATGGCTGGAATTTATTGGAGAGAACTGGTAAAAGAACCAAGGCACTGGGATCAAACAATCAGAAATGGAAAGGTAACAGAATGGGTGGAGACCAAGAATTTATTTGGACTGCAGGATAGAGACTGCCTTCCCTGCCAAGGACTGATATCAGAGTATAGACAAAGAGAAAGAAATACAGGAATCCCAAGCAAAAGACCAGCACTGCTAGAGTTTTTAGTAGAATCTAGAACAGAAGCTGCTGGTAAAAAGTAATTAGTACAGCATACCAAATACTGCATGATAACTATAAGAATCAAAGGAGGTTAGAAAGGCTTGGGAAGAGAGACTGGATAAGCAACTCACAATGAAACAATGTGGGGAAATATAGTACAGTTGTGTACACTTACCATAAATGTAGATGTTCGAGTGTATTCACTGTTGCAGTCATCACATTTGGGTTATCCCTGCCGGGGTAGCCTTCAATCGGCCCGAATACCAGAGGCTTAGTATTTCTGCGTCAGGTCACCAGTAGTATAAAGTAAGGCAGCTGATGCCATTACATCAGTTTTTCTTGCCCTGTCAGGAGCCCCCAAGTGGGAGCCAGGATATGGTGGAAGAACCCCACCAGTAAAAAGTAAATCCCAAAAAGTTCTTTATAATAAGAGAGAGAGAGAGAAAGAGGGATGGAGGGAGGGGAAACCAGGACGGCAACAGTGAATACACTCTAACATCTACATTTATGGTAAGTGTACACAACTGTATTATGTTCTTCGTGTTTCACTGTTGCAGTCATCACATTTGGGTTAATTCCCAAAGCTGAGGAAAAGGGTGGAGGCAGTCAAGAAGACTGGGAGCTGGCTAGGATGCCCTGCAAGACTACAGTAGCAAAGCCTGCCCTGGATTTGGAGAAGATAGGCAGGTGGTAATGCTTGGTGAAGGTATGAACAGATGTCCATGTTGCAGCCTCCAGGATGTCCCTGGTTGGGACTCCTCTGAGGAAAGCTGTAGAGGTGGTGGTTGCTCTGGTAGAGTGAGTTCTGACCCCCTTAGGGAAGTTTTCCCATGTTGCTTGTAGCAGAAATGGATGCAGTGTGCTATCCATGTGGAAATGGTTTGCTTGAATATGGCTTTGCCCTCTGCTCCTGCATCAAAACTGACTAACAACTGATCAGTCTTTCTGAATGATTTAGTCCTGTCTAGATAGAATCTGAGCTGTCTGTGCACATCTAGAGAGTGTAGTATTTCTTTCCCCCTTGTTTTGTGGGTTAGGGAAAAATGTGGGCAAATGAATGGACACCACTTTTGGCATGAAGGATTGGTTAGTCCTGAGGGAGACCTTGTCAGCATGGAAAATGACGAAGGGCTCTACAGCCATTAGTGCTTGCAGCTTGGATACTCTTCTTGCTGAAGTGATGGCTAAAAGCAAGGCGGTCTTCCATGAGAGAAACTTTAATTCTGCTGAAGCTGCTGGTTCAAAGAGGGGGTGGGGGGTGGGGTGAGTTTCTCTAACAAAGTTTAGGTTCCAAGCTGGGGTAGGTGCGCTTCTGGGTGGCCTCAAGTTGCTAGTCCCTCTGAGGAACTGTTTGATGAGAGGGTGAGAGAAAAGAGGTTGCACAGTGTTGAAATGAGCAGATAGCTGAGGCATGAATTTTAATAGTGGAAAAGGATAGACCACTGTGTAGTAGGTCAGCTAGATAATCCAGGATGACAGGTAGGGAGGGCTATGCCATATTGGCTCCTTTAGCCTGGATCCAGGTGGAGAATCTTTTCCAATTGTCAGCATAAGACTTTCTAGTGCTAGGCGTCTGGTCTCACGTATAACGTCTAAAAAGTACAGTTTTGTACCTACCATAAATGTAGATGTTCGAGTGCTAATACAGCTGCAGTCATAACAGATGGGTTATCCTGCTGTCAGGCGGGTCCTCGGTCGGCCGAATTCCAAAGTCTAGGTCCGGCGTCGATGTCGTCGCTTCTTCCCTGACGTCAGTGCGACGGGGTATAAAAGAAAGTACAGTTTTGTACCTACCAAAAATGTAGATGTCCGATAGGCATGCATCTGCAGTCCTTACAAATGGGTTGTCCTGTCGTCAGGCAGCCCTTCGGTCGGCCGGATTCCAAAGTCTGGGTCTGGCCTCGGCTGGTGTCGCACTTCACCCGACGTCATAGCGGCAGTTCTTCGGGTATAAAGGCATCAGCCGACGCCATTTTCCTCAGTGTTTCTTGCCCCAGATGCCAGGTGCCCTCTAGGAAGGCTAAATTTGGATAAATGCAAATGGTTCCAAATAGTAGAGAGCAAACAAAAAATAAGCATGTATGTACATATATACAAACAAATACACCATAATAGATTCCCCAGCTAGCTACAAGATGGGCAAATACCTAGGAGTACCACAGAGGGAAGGAGGGTGGGTAATCCTGACTGCAGATGCATGCCCATCGGACATCTACATTTATGGTAGGTACAAAACTGTACTATGTCCTTCAAGGATGCATCTGCAGTCCTTACAAATGGGTAGAATACCATAGCCAAACTGGGGAGGAGGAGAAATTAGATTATGGTGTAGTTAAGATCCCTTGCAAAACAGCAGTGGCAAAACCTGCTCGGGATCTGGAGTATAAAGGTAAATTATAATGCTTGGCAAATGTATGCACAGAGCTCCAAGTAGCAGCCTCTAAAATGTCTTTGGTAGCCACTCCTCGTAAGAAAGCTGTGGTAGTGGCTGTAGCCCTTGTAGAGTGAGGCCTGATGTTTTCTGGAGTTTTCTTCCCATGGTAGGAGTAACAAAATCTAATGCAATTTCCTATCCACTTAGAGATTGTCTGTTTTGAAATTGCTTTTCCTTCCATTCCTGTCGCATATGCTACCAGTAGCTGGTCAGTCTTTCTATTGCTCTTGGTCCTGTCCAGGTAGTAACGTAATTGTCTATGTACATCCAAGGTATGCAACAGTCTTTCTCCCCTGTTCTGTGGGTTGGGGAAGAATGTAGGTAGGTGGATAGCTTGATTTAAAGATACCCTGGAGACCACCTTTGGCATAAAAGTAGGATTAGTTCTCATGGACACTCTATCTTGATGGAAGATCAGGAAGGGCTGTACTGCCATTAATGCCTGTAGCTCAGATACCCTTCTTGCTGAAGTGATTGCAAGCAGGAAAGCAGTTTTCCATGATAAGTACTGTAATTCTGCTGTTGCTGCTGGCTCGAAAGGAGGGAGTGTCAACTTTTCTAGCACAAAGTTCAAGTCCCACGCTGGCAATGGTGGCTTCCTAGGTGGCTTTACATTTTTAATCCCTCTCAGAAACTGCCTGAGCAGAGGATGTGAGAAGACTGGAGGATCCAAGTTGTATTCTGCTGAAATAGCTGATGCATGAATCTTAATGGAAGAATAGGACAGGCCGTTGCGGAAGAGCTCTGCCAAGTATTCCAGGATGTTAGCTATGTTTACCAGTGACACATTCTCTCCATTTGCAGTACTCCAAATGAGATATCTTTTCCATTTCGCTGAATAATTTTTTCTTGTTGAGGGTCTGCGAGCCTCCAAGAGAATGTCCTTAGCCCTTTGAGATAAATCCGGGTTATTTGGTCTTATGCAATGTTCCAGGCAGCCAGCTGCAGTGTTTTCAGGTTTGGATGCAAGGTTTTGAAGTTGTTCTGTGTTAACAGCAAGGGAACCAGGGGCAGAGGCCATATTTGTTCCCGAGACATACTCCTCAGTAATGGGTACCAATGTTGCCTTGGCCAGTCTGGAGCTATCAGGATGATCCTTGGACGGTCTTCTTTGATCTTCAATAGCACCTTGTGCATCAAAGGAAGAGGTGGGAATGCATATGCTGTCAGGTTTTCCAACTGAAAGATAGGAGTCCACTTTCCAAGCAAGTGGGTGGTACGTCCTTGTGCAGAATTTTTCAGTTGGTGATTGTGTGGGGATGCAAATAAGTCTATTTCTGGTAGTCCCCATTTCCCTGTAATGGTTTTGAAGATGTCCGGATGCAGCATCCATTCGTGGGCATCCGTGGTAGTTCTGCTTAGGATGTCTGCTAGCATATTTTCTTTTCCTGGCACAAAAATTGCTTGAAGCTGAATGTTGAAGCTCAGTGCCACATTCCAGAGGTCCATTGCCATCCGGCATAGAGGGTACGAATGTGTGCCTCCCTGTTTGTTGATGTACCACATAACTGTGGTGTTGTCCGTCCTTATCAGCAGTTGACCCTGTCGAAGAAATGGTCTGAATGCCTGAATTGCCAGTTTTACTGCCAGCATTTCCTTTTGATTTATGTGTAGGTGCAGCTGGTCTTGAGTCCATAAGCCTTGTATGCACTTGTCCAGCATGTAAGCCCCCAACCGAGGTCTGAGGCGTCTGTTGTGATGGTCTGGCTTGGTTGAGTGCTGTGGAAGGGCAGTCCCTTGCTTGATTGACAGGCCTGAGCCCACCATTGGAATTCTTGTTTCAGGCATGGAATTATTGGAATCTGGGTTTCTAGGCTGTGCTTGTGCTGAGACCATAAATTCCTTAGGTACCACTGTAACTTCCTCATATGTAGTCTGGCATGTGGAATCAATATTATGCAGGATGCCATGTAACCGAGAGCTTGCAGGACCTTTCTTGCTGTTAGCTGGTTCTGCTTTGTCAATGCCACGCACTAGAAAGGTAGTTGCTCCTGTTTTTCTACTGTCAGGAATGCCATTTGTTTTGATGTGTCCAAATCTGCACCCAAGAAGGTTATCCTTTGGGATGGTATCAGCCTTGACTTTTTATATTGACTGTGTATCCCAGGGCTTGTAGTAGATGAATGACCCTTTCCAAATCTTTTGTTAATTTGTTTTGTTGTCCGCTTGTAACAGGCAGTCGTCCAGGTAAGGATAAATTTGAATTCCCTGAAGCCTGCAATGAGCAATTACTGATGCCAGGCATTTCGTGAATACTCTGGGCGCAGTAGATAAGCCAAAGGGCAATGCTGAGAATTGATAATGCTCTGATCCTGCAAGAAATCTGAGGTATCTTCTGCAATTTGGTCATATGGGGACGTGCAGGTATGCCTCCTTGAGATCTAGAGTTACCAGCCAAGACTCCTTGCCCAGCATGGGAAGAAGCTGCTGTAGGGTCAGCATTTTGAATTTTGGAACAATGAGGTATGTGTTTAAAGCGGACAGGTCGAGAATAGGTCTCCATTGATTTTCTTTTCTTGGTACCAGGAAGAGTCTGGAGTAAAATTCCTTGTCCTTGTTCCATAGATGGTACCCTTTCTATAGCTCTCATCCTTAGTAAGTGAGTTATTTGTTCTAGAGCTTCTGTCTTCTGATTTGGAGGTAGGTTTGGCATTCCTCTCTTCCTTGGTAGAGTATGGAAGTGAAACCTGTAACCTTGGTCTATTGTCTGTAAAATCCATTTGTCTCCTGTGATGTAATGCCAGTTTACTGAAAATAAGGCTAGCTTCCCGCCTAAGGGTGCTTCTAGTTGTTCCCTGGTAGGCGGTGCCAGAGCCAAGTCACTGTGATTGTCCTGTGGAAGTGGTGGTGGCTGGATCTGTGGCTGTACCTCGCTGGTTGTTAGCCTGCCACTGACGGCCCCTGTAGGCACCTCTGGATTGACCCCTGCCTCTTGAGCGCCTATTCCTGCCTCTCGGAGCTCTGGAGGTGTCTGGAAAGGACCAATTCTTGGAAGGCCAGTTCCTGCTAAACCTTGGAGGCTGGACCTGCAAGAAATCCTTGACTGTCTGGACAGATTTTGCTTTCTCTTCCATCTTCTTCAGCACCTGCTGTGCAGGGGAGCCAAACAAATTGAGCTTATCCATGGGAGCATCTAGGAGCTTTGATTTAACATGGTCTGGTAAGGACTGCTCTTTCAACCATGCATGTCTTCTCATCACTGTGCCAGTCATGGCTGATCTAAAAGAAGCCTCCAGTGCATCATAGCCGCATTTTAAGGAATGATTACTGACCTGCTGAATGTTATGTACCATTTCCTGTACAGATTTTTTGTCTAATGGTTCATCCGAGGACAGTTTTTTAGTCAATTGGTCTAACATAAATTCCTGATACTGAATCATGTGGAATTGACAGTTCAAGGCCCTAGCTGAAAGAGTAGCAGAAGTGTAAACTTTTTTACCCCATCTCTCTAAGGCCCTAGATTCCCTTTCTGAGGGGAGGGGGTTTTTGGTAGAAGAAGCTGCTACCGCCTTGGGTCCCTGGGAGATAGTTTCGGGATCTGCAAAAGGGGCCTTATACAAATGATAATGTGTGTCCGGAACCCTGTAGTACCTATCGGGCTTAGCAGGGGCCGGAGGAAGAGAATCAGGAGCAGTACAAGCATAATTAAAAGCATCATCCACAACAGTAAGAACTGGAGGAATGGCTAAAGGCCTATGCTGTGGCAAATGCAAAAAGGTTCTAAGCCTTTTCCTAGAGTCTGAAAAATCCTGGCCCTGCCATTGAAATTGTTCCCTCATAGCATGCAAGGTTTCCCCAAAAGAAAATTCCTCAGGCGGAGAGGCAGAAGGAATGGACTCTTCTGCATCAGAGTCCTCATAAGGAGAAAATGGGGCCTCTGGAGGGTCTGAATTAGCTGATTCATCAGAGGAGCCATCTGAAGAAACTGGCTCAGGGGGCTCTACTCTAGTCCTCTTCTCTGGAGGTGGGTGAGAGGCCCTGTCTGGATGTGGTTGGGATCCCCGGATCAAAGAAATGAGATCCTCTGCTAGACTAAGCATTTGTGAACTAGAACTGGGCCTGTGAGAGGAGGTCTTAGCAGGCACAGTTTTGGTAGTTTTTGCTGCTTTAGCCCTGGCAAAGGCCTTAATCGACATGGATGCAGGAGGCCTAGCAGCTCCACGTGCAGGGGTAGAAATATCCAAAGGGATAGTATCTGATAAATCCTGTGAACCTGCAGGAGCAGGTGGGATTTCAGTAGCAGATTCAGCCAAGCTGGATGAGGCCTCGGTAAGTGGCAAGCTTTCTGCCGAAGGAAGAACCGTGGACTCGGTTTCAGCCGAAACCAAGACACTCGCGGTTGGCTTAACCGCGGTTTTGGCCGAAACCGCGGACCGCGAGTGTCGGTCCTTTTCCTTGCGTTTTTTAGAAATTTGCGTAGTCGGAGTATCCGACGGCATAATGTAAGCAAAAGTGAAGCCGAAAAACTCTTCAGCAAATTCAGACCAATGTCTAAGCGTTCGTCGGTTGAAAGAAGCACAGGCTAAACAAGCTGCTACGTCGTGGTCTGGGCCTAAGCAAGGTAAGCAGTAAGAGTGGAAATCTTTATGAGGTATTTGTTTCCCACAATTTAAACAGTTATTCACTTTTTCTGACATCGGCTGAGGCAAGAAAGAGTCCCCAACGGGGTACTTAGCTTTTTAGAAGTCTTCGGTACTTGTAGTAGTAATCTCTGGTTCTGACCGACCGGCACTTGCGAACAGCTTCTGCTTCGGGCGCCACGCGGCAAGAAAGACTGAGGAAAATGGCGTCGGCTGATGCCTTTATACCCGAAGAACTGCCGCTATGACGTAGGGTGAAGTGCGACACCAGCCGAGGCCAGACCCAAACTTTGGAATCCGGCCGACCGAAGGGCTGCCTGACGACAGGACAACCCATTTGTAAGGACTGCAGATGCATCCTTGAAGGACATCCAGCCGACGCCATTTTCTTCAGTTTTTCTTGCCCCAGATGTCAGGTGCCCCCAGAAGGAAGGCAAAACATAAATTTATGTAATAATGCAATGCAATATAATCAAAAAACAGTAGTTGCAAGCAAATACACCATAAAAGAATACCCCAATCAGGTTGTATGAGGAGGTGTTAGCCATTAGGCCTGTCCCAAGAGGGGAAGGAGGGAGGGAAACCTGGACTGCAGCTGTATTAGCACTCGAACATCTACATTTATGGTAGGTACAAAACTGTACTATGTTCATCATGCATACAGCTGCAGTCATAACAGATGGGTAGAATCCCAAAGCTAAAAAAGGGTGGTAGGCACTAAATGGAACTAGGAGGAGCAAGGATGCCCTGCAAGACTGCAGTGGCAAAGCCCGCTCTAGATTTGGAGTATAATGGTAGGTGATAGTGCTTGTAGAAAGTATGTACAGAACTCCAAGTGGCTGCTTCCAAAATATCTTTGGTAGGAACCCCCCTGAGGAAAGCTGCAGAGGTAGCTGTGGCCCTTGTAGAGTGAGATCTGATGCCTGTAGGTACAGTTTTACCATGAAAAGAATAACAAAAGCGTATGCAGTGGGCTATCCATTTTGAGATGGTCTGTTTGCAAATAGCCTTCCCTTGAGCACCTGTAGCATAGGACACAAAGAGTTGCTCTGATTTTCTGAATGGCTTTGTTCTGTCCAAATAATAACGAAGCTGTCTGTGAATGTCCAAGGAATGTAGTAGTCTCTCCCCTTTGTTTTGTGGATTAGGGTAAAAGTTAGGTAAGTGGATAGCCTGATTCAAGGCTACCCTGGATACTACCTTTGGCATAAAGGAATGGTTGGTTCGTAAGGAAACTCTGTCCTGATGGAAAATGATGAAAGGCTGCACAGCCATGAGGGCTTGTAGTTCCGAAACCCTGCGTGCTGAGGTGATAGCCAGAAGGAAGGCTGTTTTCCATGACAAATATTGCAGTTCTGTTGAAGCAGCTGGCTCAAATGGAGGCAGGGTCAGTTTTTCTATAATGAAATTGAGGTCCCAAGCAGGAACTGGTTGCTTCCTTGGGGGTTTTATATTCTTAGCCCCTCTGAGGAACTGTCTTAAGAGAGGGTGAGAGAATAAAGGAGGATCAGTGTTGTATTGAGCAGAAATGGCTGAGGCATGGATTTTGATGGAGGAGAATGAAAGTCCACTGCTTAGCATCTCAGCTAGGTACTGGAATATTTGAGGTAAATTCAGTATTCCAGGATTCTGACCCTTTTTCTGATTCCAGGCACAAAACCGTTTCCATTTTGCGGAGTAGGCTTTTCTAGTAGAAGGCCTTCTGGCCTCCAAAATGACATCCTGCACCTCCTTGGAGAGTAGGGTCTGTTGTGAATTTAAGGAATCCTCCATGCTGCTAGATTAAGTGTTTTCAGCTGACTGTGAAGAGTTTTGAAGTTGTGCTGAGTCAACAGAAGAGGCATTAGAGGCAGGATCCATGGTGGGGAATGCGTCAGGCTCCTCAGGAGTGGGTACCAGTGTTGTCTTGGCCAGTCTGGAGCAATGAGAATCATCTTTGGTCTGTCTGCTCTGGCTTTTAATAGAACTTTGGGCAGCAGAGGGAGAGGTGGAAAGGCATAAACTGTCATTGCTGTCCAACTGAGAGAGAGTGCGTCCACTTTCCAGGCCTGTGGATGATAGGTCCTTGAGCAGAATTTTGTCAATTGGTAATTTATGTGGGTAGCAAAGAGATCTATGTCTGGCCTTCCCCATGCTTGAATCATCTTTGTAAAAACTTGAGGATGCAACTTCCATTCGTGTGGATCTGTCATATTTCTGCTTAGGTTGTCTGCCAGCGTGTTTTCCTTGCCTGGCAGGAATTGTGCTTGAAGTTGGATTTGTAATTCCAGAGCCATGTTCCAAAGAGGCATGGCTAGCCTGCACAGGGGATATGATGTACCACATCACTGGTGTTGTCTGTCCTTATCAATAGCTGGCCTGGATGCAGTAGGTCTTTGAAAGCCATAATAGCATTTTTTACTGCTAGCATTTCCTTTTGATTGATGTGTAGGTGCTTTTTTTTTTTGGGACCATTTGCCCTGAATGCACTGATCTGTCATGTGCGCCCCCCCAGGCGTAGTCCGAGGCGTCTGTTGTGATGATCTGATTTGCTTGAGGCAAGCAGAATGGGAGACCTATGTTTCTTTGGCATGCTTGAGCCCACCACAAAAATTCCTTTTGGAGGCATGGAATCAGTGGTATAATTGTTTCCAAACTGTGGCTGTGTTGAGACCATAAAGTTTCCTCATATGCAGCTTTGCACATGGGATTAGCAGGATGCAAGATGCCATGAATCCCAGAGCCTGCAGGATTTTCCTTGCAGTCAGCCTGGTGAAGGTTGCCAGTTTTCTGAAGTATTGAGTTAGTTGCCCTTGTTTCTCTGGCGTGAGGTAGGCCATCTGGGTGTTTGTATTCAAGCTGGCACCCAGGAAAATTATTGTTTGAGAGGGTATTAGTCTTGATTTCTTTTTGTTGACTGTGTATCCCAGAGAGTTCAACAACTTTATTACAAACACCAGGTGTTTCAGAAGTATGTGTTTGCTGTCCGCTTGGATCAGGCAGTCATCCAAATATGGGTATATTTGTATCCCTTGAAGTCTGCAGAAGGCAATTACTGATGCCAGGCTTTTCGTGAACACTCTGGGCGCAGTAGATAAGCCAAAGGGCAATGCAGAGAATTGATAATGGGTTGAACCTGCAAGAAATCTGAGGTATCTTCTGCAATCTTGTCTGATAGGGACATGCAGGTATGTCTCCTTGAGGTCCAATGTTACCAGCCAAGACTCCTTGCCCAGCATGGGAAGAAGCTGCTGTAATGTGAGCATCTTGAATTTTGGTACGAGTAAATATGTGTTTAGGATGGATAGGTCCAAAATAGGTCTCCAATCTTTATCCTTCCTTGGTACCAGGAATAGTCTGGAATAAAAACCTTGACCCTGTTCTTGTGCAGGTACCTCTTGAATAGCTTTCATGTCCACGAGAGCTGAAATTTGTTTTTGTGCCTCTGCCCTTTGATTTTGTGGCAGGTTTGGCATGCCTCTCATTTCTGGAAGGGTGTGAAAGTGGAATCTGTAGCCTCTGTCTATAATGTCCAGGATCCATTTGTCTTTTGTGACAATATGCCAATTTTTCGAAAATAATGCCAGTTTTCCGCCTAAAGGTGCTGCCATTAGAGCTTTGCTTGGCATGCAAAGGGGAAAGCTATTGGTTCTGCTTTCTGAATGGCCATGATCTATCCTCTCCACCTCTTGGTGTAGGTGCTTGCCATTGTCTGCCTCTAAATGATCCTTGAGATTGCCCTCTACCCCTCGGGCGCCTGTATCTACCTCTTTGAGGTCTGTCCGTGGCTGGAAAGGACCAATTTTATGAAGGCCAATTTCTACTGAAACATGGAGGTTGTACCTGTAGGAAATCTTTCACTGTTTGCATTGATTTTGCCTTTTCCTCCATTTTCTTTAATACCTCCTCAGCTTTAACACCAAACAATACATCTTTTTGAAGAGGTGCATCTAGTAATCTAGCTTTGACATGATCTGGCAAGGTTTGCTCTTTGAGCCAAGCATGTCTACGTATGACTGATCCTGTAACAGCAGCTCTACATGAGGCCTCTAAAGCATCAAAACCACATTGCAAGGTATGTTTACCCACCTGTTCTGCACTATGCAACAAATCCTGCAACTCCTTCAAGTCTGGTTGTTCAGGTTGTGACATTTTGCTTTTCAGCTGAGATAACAAAAACTGTTGATACTTTAACATATGGAACTGACAGTTTAATGCCCTCATGGTTAAAGTGGCCGAGGTGTATACCTTTTTCCCTCACCTTTCTGAAGCTCTGGAATCTCTCTCTGAAGGTAATGGATTTTTGGCAGTGGAGGCTTTAATTCCCTTGGGACCCTGTGAAATAGTTTCTGGGTCAGTCGCATGGCTTTTGCATAGGAATTGGTGTGAATCAGGAACCCGGTAATACCCGTCAGGCTTGACTGGAGCTGGAGGTAAAGAATCTGGGTTAAGGCTGGCCTCTGAATACACATCATCTAGTATGTCTAAGACAGGAGGGATAGCCAGAGGCCTGTGCTGAGGGAGCAAGAGGAAATCCCTGAGCCTTTTCTTTGAGTCTGAGTAATCTTGGTCTTCCCAGTGGAAGTGTTCCCTCAAGGTATGCAAGGTTTCCCCAAAAGAATAGTCTTCAGGGGGGGAGACAGAGGGAATGGACTCCTCTGCATCAGAATCTTCAAAAGGGGAGTATGAATGTTCCTGGTCTTCAGAATGTTCTGAAGTAATGGAGGCCTGGTCCGAGGAAGGGTATTCTTCCTCCACTCTGGGCCTTTTGTCCAAGGGGGGTTGAGAACCCCTGATAAGAATAATCAAATCCTCAGCCATTTTGAGCATCTGTTTTTTAGGCATGGGGCCCTGTGGAGCTTGTCTTTTAGTATGCATGGCTGCTTTAGATTTAGTGAAAGCCTTAATGGAAAAAGAAAAAGAAGGCCTGAAGACACCTTGAGAGGTGGCAGGCCTGTCTAAACTCTGAGTTTCCCCGCCAAGAGTGGCGTCGGTATCTGTAATCGGGGTGTGGGCCGAGGAGCCTGCGACCTTGGGCACAGAAGACACCACTAAGGAAGTGTCATCGGTAGTCAGGGGCTGCGTAAGCGCCTCGCTGAGAACCGGAGCCCCTGTAGTCGGCTTTAGCGTGGTGTCGGTAGAAGTCGCGAACCTCGTATGTCGGTCCTTATCTTTGCGTCTTTTACTCAAAACTGGAGTCGGAGTATCCGACGACATAATGTAATTAAACTTTTTGCCAAAATAGTGCTGGGTGAACTCCGCCCGACGCTTAATAGTGCGTTTGTTGAATGTAGCACAAAAACGACAGGCCGAGACGTCGTGGTCTGGGCCTAAGCAAGGAATGCAGAGGGAATGGAAATCCTTATGCGGTATTTGCTTCCCACATGAAATGCAATTATTAACTTTGTCTGACATCGGTCTGAGGCAAGAAAAGTTTCCCCAACGGGGTACTTAGCTTTCAAGAAGATTTCGGTTGAAAAATATTCGTAATCTCAGGAGCTGGCCGACCGGCACTTGTGAACTGCTTCTGCTTCAGGCACCGCGCGGCAAGAAAGACTGAAGAAAATGGCGTCGGTTGGTTCTTTTATACCCCTGTCGCACTGATGTCAGGGAAGAAGCGACGACATCCGACGCCGGACCTAGACTTTGGAATTCGGCCGACCGAGGACCCGCCTGACGGCAGGATAATCCATCTGTTATGACTGCAGCTGTATGCACGATGAACATCCTGTTTATTGAGACTGGCAGCTTGTACAGTGGTCAGGGAATAAGCCAGGCTGCCAAATTGAGGGTCTGCAATTGAGGATGCATGAATTCTCCTTCCCTCTGGGTCAGGAGTGTTGGGATCTGAGGGAGATGCCATGGTGGTACAGGGGACATGCTGCACAGCAGTGGGTATTAGTGCTGGCGTGGCTAGTCTGGGGCAATCAGGATTGCCCTTTTTTCCTCCTTTATTTTGAGCAGTACCCTGGTAATGAGAGGTAGTGGGGGAAATGAAGAGACCGAAAGGTTTACCACTGGAAGATGGAGCATCCATTTTCCAGGCCCTGCAGTGAGACTCCTTGTTACAGATCCTGCTGAGCTGATGGTTGGAGTGGGAGGGAAAGAGGTCTATCTTCGGGGTGCCCCATTTCTGAGTTACAAGGGTGAAGGTTCTTAGGTTTAGCTGCCACTCATGTGGGTCCAGAAGATTTCTGCTTAAGTTGTCTGCCAGAGAGTTTAGAGAGCCTGGCAGGAATTGTGCTAACAGGTGTAGTTGCATGGCTGAGGCTGTGCGCCAAATGGCCATGGCGAGTGGGTCCCTCCCTGCTTGTTGATATACCACATCATTGTGTTGTTGTCTGTTTTGATCAGTAGAACCCCTGGGGAGAGAAGGGGTCTGAAAGCTGTCAATGCATGCTGGACAGCTAACATCTCTTTTTGGTTGATGTGCAGATGTATTTGATGTGGCTCCATTGGCCTTGTATGCACCTGCCGTTCAGGTGTTCACCCCAGGCACAGTCTGATGCGTCTGTGGTGAGGGTCTGGGCGGTGTGGGGTGGTGAGAAGGGTAGTCCCTTGTGGTAGCATGCTGCTGCCCACCAAAGGAAATATTTACTTAAACAAGGTATCATTGGTATAAGAGTTTCCAGGTCTTGACAGTGTTGACACCAAAGGCTTTTTGGGTACCACTCCTCATATGCAGTCTGGCATATGGAATGAGTAGAATGCAAGATGCTATGAACTTCAGAGCTTGCAGAATTTTCCTTGCAGATAACTGGGGTCTGGTGGCTAGTTGAGAGAAATAGGCTGTCAGTTAAGTTTGCTTTTCTGGTGTAAGGAATGCCATCTGGGATGTGTCCAGGTTGGCTTCTCAGGAATACAATTTTTTGGGAGGGTACTAGTTTGGATTTCTTTTCGTTGATAGTGTACCCTAGGGAGGTCAGTAGGTCCTTTACAAGGGCCAGGTGCTTGAGCAGCTTTTCCTGTCTGCCTGAATTAGGCAGTCATCTAAGTATGGGTAAATTTGAATATTTCTTTGCCTGCAAAAAGCAATGGCAGGAGCCAGGCATTTTGTGAAAACTCTGGGAGCAGTAGATAAGCCAAAGGGAAGCACAGAGAACTGAAAGTGAAGAGATCCTGCCCTGAAACGTAGATATTTCCTGCATGATTCCCTGACTGGGATGTGTAGATAGGCCTCTTTTAGGTCTAGGGTGGCTAGCCAGGCATACTTGGAGAGCATAGGTAGTAGTTGTTGAAGGGTGAGCATTTTGAATTTTGGTATCACCAGCAAGGTGTTTAGAATGGATAAATCCAGGATTGGGTGCCAGGTGCCCTCTTTTCTGGGTACCAGGAAGAGTCTGGACTAGAAATCTTGGCCTATCTGTTCTGCAGGAACATGTCTATTGCCCTCATGGAGAGCAGGGAAAGGACTTGCTTTTTGGCCTCTGTCCACTGGTTTGGAGGTAGATCTGGGAACCCTTTTGGGGTTGGGTAGAGTGTGGAAAGAAAATTTGTATCCCTGGGACACTATGTTGAAGACCCAGTGGTTGCTGGTAATGGTGGCCCAGGTGCTTGCGTGGAAGGAGAGTTTTCCTCCCAGGGGCAAGTGCAAGTGGGCAGAGGGAGGGGGTGGAAGTGGAGAGTCATTGTGAGTTCTTACCATGAAGGGGTGGCTTTGCACTCCCTGGTTTAGAAGTGGAGGTACTCCATTGCTTTGATCTTTGCATTCCCTGTGGCTGTTGTCTGGGGGTCAGGTGGGGTCTGCTTCCCTGGGGTCTGGGCTGTACTGAACTGGACGGGGCAGGAAAGGACCAATGCTTGGAGGGGCAATGTCTACTGAACCTGGGTGGCTGGATCTGCAAGAAATCCTTAACTGTCTTCATAGATTTAGTGGCTGGACATGCAGGAAATCCTTAACTGTCTGCATAGATTAAGCTTTTTCTTCCATCTTTTTTAAGACCTCCTCTGCCTTGGTGCCAAATAAGTTGCCTTTGTGCGAAGGTGCATCCAATAGTTTAGATTTGACATGGACTGGCAAGGGCTGTTCCTTAAGCCAAGCATACTTTCAAAGGACAGAACCAGTGACTGCTGCCCTGCAAGATGCTTCTAGGGCATCAAAACCACAGTGTAAAGTGTGCTTAGTTACTTGAATTGCAAAATGCATTAAATTTTGCAACTCTATTTTCTGCACAAGCTGGAAAAGTTGATATTTTTTATTAGGAGTTCCATGGTATACTGCTGGAATTTTAGCATAGGGAACTGACAATTTAGTGCTCTAATAGCAAAAGTAGCAGAAGTGCATACTTTTTTACCCCATCTGTCTAAAGCTCGGGAATCCCTATCTGATGGGGGTGGGATTCTTAGCAGAAGTTGCTTTAATTCCTTTAGGCCCTTGAGAAATGACCTCAGGGTCAGCAGTAGGACTTTTGAAAAGAAATTTGGGAGAGCCACGGACTGTGCAATACCGGTCAGGTTTCCTGGGAGGAAGGGTGTCAGGAGTTAAACTAGATTCCATGAAAACATCATCCACATCATCCAGGACAGGAGGAACAGCTAAAGGTCTGTGCTGTGGAAGCGGGGAGGGAGGGTGTCAGGAGTTGAGCTTGATTCCATGAAAACATCATCCACAACATCCAGGACTGGAGGAATGGCCAAGGGTCTGTGCTGTGGAAGATCTAAGAATTCCCTGAGTCTCTTTTTTGACTGAGTGTAGTCCTGACATTCCCACTGGAAATGCCCCCTTAAAGTATGAAGGGTTTCCCCAAAGGAAAAATCCTCGTGTGGAGAGGCAGAAGGAAAGGATTCCTCTGCATCAGAATCCTCATGCAGAGAGGGGTTAACTGTCTTCATATTCAGAGACATCAGACTCCTGTTCAGATAAAACTAATGGGGACAAATATCTTTCTTTTGGAACGGGTAGCCTGGCTTCCCCTGATCAACATTATAAGGTCTTCCGCCATTTAAGCATTTGAGACTGAGGCAAGGAAGCAGGTGCCTGAGATGAAGTAGTCAGTTTCTTGGGTGTGGTTCGTACAGTGGGCCTTAGAAACTCAGCAGTTTTTGAAACAACAGTAGATGCGAAAGAAGTCATCAGTTTGTGTCAAGAATTGGTAGCGCAAAGTATTTCCTCGGAAGCCGGTGCCTGCTCAGCAGCTCCAGACCCATCCAAGATAGTGACAACCGCAGGATCCTTAGTCGATGAAGAGTTTTGCGGCATACCAGACTCCACAAAAGGGTCTCGGTAGCGGCCTGTGACACAGCAGCGGGCATCAGGAAGCGCCTCACTGAGGACCGGAGAATTGATGACTAGCTTAACAGAAGCATCGTCGGTAGCTTTGGACCTGTGGGGTCTGTCTCTGTCTTTATCCTTACGTTTTTTCGGAAGATCTGATGTCGGACGGCTTACCGAAGCCATATCGGAAATAAGAGGACTGAGAGCGAAAATATCTAGCTACAATAAGGGTCCGACGACGTATAGTTCTGGCGTTGAACAAAGCATAAAAGCAACAGCAGGGGAGATCATGCTCTGGGCCTTAGCAAGTGACGCAGTAAGAATGAAAATCTCGGTGTGGTATTTGCTTTCCACAGGCGAGACAACTTTTTCTGACATCAGTTAGAGCAAGAAAATACTTAGTTTTAGAAGGCTTCACCTTCAATTTGGAAAACAAAACTCTGGTAGCAGCTGACCGGCACTCACACGAACTGCTTCTGCTTCGGGCTCCTTGGCAAGAAAGACTGATGTAATGGCGTTGGTTGCCTTACTTTATACTACTAACGGCCTGACTTTAGTCCTGAAGTGGCAGCAACCGACGCAGAAATACTAAGCCTCTGGTATTTGGGCCGACTGAGGTCTACCCCAGCAGGGATAAAGTACCGTTTTGCACCTACCATAAATGTAGATGTCCGATAGGCATGCATCTGCAGTCCTTACAAATGGATTGTCCTGTCGTCAGGCAGCCCTTCGGTTGGCCGGATTCCAAAGTCTAGGTCTGGCCTCGGCTGGTGTCGCACTTCACCCGACGTCATAGCTGCAGTTCTTCGGGTATAAAGGCATCAGCCGACGCCATTTTCCTCAGTGTTTCTTGCCCCAGATGCCACGTGCCCTCTAGGAAGGCTTAATTTGGATAAATGCAAATGGTTCCAAATAGCAGAGAGCAAACAAAAAATAAGCATGTATGTACATATATACAAACAAATACACCATAATAGATTCCCCCAGCTAGCTACAAGATGGGCAAATACCCTAGGAGTACCACAGAGGGGAAGGAGGGTGGGTAATCCTGACTGCAGATGCATGCCTATCGGACATCTACATTTATGGTAGGTACAAAACTGTACTATGTCCTTCAAGGATGCATCTGCAGTCCTTACAAATGGGTAGAATACCATAGCCAAACTGGGGAGGAGGAGAAATAAGATTATGGTGTAGTTAAGATCCCTTGCAAAACAGCAGTGGCAAAACCTGCTCGGGATCTGGAGTATAAAGGTAAATTATAATGCTTGGCAAATGTATGCATGGAGCTCCAAGTAGCAGCCTCTAAAATGTCTTTGGTAGCCACTCCTCGTAAAAAAGCTGTGGTAGTGGCTGTAGCCCTTGTAGGGTGAGGCCTGATGTTTTCTGGAGTTTTCTTCCCATGGTAGGAGTAACAAAATCTAATGCAATTTCCTATCCACTTAGAGATTGTCCGTTTTGAAATTGCTTTTCCTTCCATTCCTGTTGCATATGCTACCAGTAGCTGGTCAGTTTTTCTATTGCTCTTGGTCCTGTCCAGGTAGTAACGTAATTGTCTATGTACATCCAAGGTATGCAACAGTCTTTCTCCCCTGTTCTGTGGGTTGGGGAAGAATGTAGGTAGGTGGATAGCTTGATTTAAAGATACCCTGGAGACCACCTTTGGCATAAAAGTAGGATTAGTTCTCATGGACACTCTATCTTGATGGAAGATCAGGAAGGGCTGTACTGCCATTAATGCCTGTAGCTCAGATACCCTTCTTGCTGAAGTGATTGCAAGCAGGAAAGCAGTTTTCCATGATAAGTACTGTAAATCTGCTGTAGCTGCTGGCTCGAAAGGAGGGAGGGTCAACTTTTCTAGCACAAAGTTCAAGTCCCATGCTGGCAATGGTGGCTTCCTAGATGGTTTTACATTTTTAATTCCTCTCAGAAACTGCCCGAGCAGAGGATGAGAGAAGACTGGAGGATCCAAGTTGTATTCTGCTGAAATAGCTGATGCATGAATCTTAATAGAAGAATAGGACAGGCCGTTGTGGAAGAGCTCTGCCAAGTATTCCAGGAAGTTAGGTATGTTTGCAAGTGACACATTCTCTCCTTTTGCAGTACTCCAAATGAGATATCTTTTCCATTTCGCTGAATAATTTTTTCTTGTTGAGGGTCTGCGAGCCTCCAAGAGAATGTCCTTAGCCCTTTGAGATAAATCCGGGTTATTTGGTCTTATGCAATGTTCCAGGCAGCCAGCTGCAGTGTTTTCAGGTTTGGATGCAAGGTTTTGAAGTTGTTCTGTGTTAACAGCAAGGGAACCAGGGGCAGAGGCCATATTTGTTCCCGAGACATACTCCTCAGTAATGGGTACCAATGTTGCCTTGACCAGTCTGGAGCTATCAGGATGATCCTTGGACGGTCTTCTTTGATCTTCAATAGCACCTTGTGCATCAAAGGAAGAGGTGGGAATGCATATGCTGTCAGGTTTTTCCAACTGAAAGATAGGGAGTCCACTTTCCAAGCAAGTGGGTGGTACGTCCTTGTGCAGAATTTTTTCAGTTGGTGATTGTGTGGGGATGCAAATAAGTCTATTTCTGGTAGTCCCCATTTCCCTGTAATGGTTATGAAGATGTCCGGATGCAGCATCCATTCGTGGGCATCCGTGGTAGTTCTGCTTAGGATGTCTGCTAGAGTATTTTCTTTTCCTGGCACAAAAATTGCTTGTAACTGAATGTTGAAGTTCAGTGCCACATTCCAGAGGTCCATTGCCATCCGGCATAGAGGGTATGAATGTGTGCCTCCTTGTTTGTTGATGTACCACATAACTGTGGTGTTGTCCGTCCTTATCAGCAGTTGACCCTGTCGAAGAAATGGTCGGAATGCCTGAATTGCCAGTTTTACTGCCAGCATTTCCTTTTGATTTATGTGTAGGTGCAGCTGGTCTTGAGTCCATAAGCCTTGTATGCATTTGTCCAGCATGTGTGCCCCCAACCGAGGTCTGAGGCGTCTGTTGTGATGGTCTGGCTTGGTTGAGTGCTGTGGAAGGGCAGTCCCTTGTTTGATTGACAGGCCTGAGCCCACCATTGGAATTCTTGCTTCAGGCATGGAATTATTGGAATTTGGGTTTCTAGGCTGTGCTTGTGCTGAGACCATAAATTCCTTAGATACCACTGTAACTTTCTCATATGTAGTCTGGCATGTGGAATCAATATTATGCAGGATGCCATGTAGCCGAGAGCTTGCAGGACTTTTCTTGCTGTTAGCTGGTTCTGCTTTGTTAATGCCATGAAGTAGAGAGGAGTTGCTCCTGTTTTTCTACTGTCAGGAATGCCATTTGTTTTGATGTGTCCAGATCTGCACCCAAGAAGGTTATCCTTTGGGATGGTATCAGCCTTGACTTTTTTATATTGACTGTGTATCCCAGGGCTTGCAGTAGATGAATGACCCTTTCCAAATCTTTTGTTAATTTGTTTTTGTTGTCCGCTTGTAACAGGCAGTCGTCCAGGTAAGGGTAAATTTGAATTCCCTGAAGCCTGCAATGAGCAATTACTGATGCCAGGCATTTCGTGAATACTCTGGGCGCAGTAGATAAGCCAAAGGGCAATGCTGAGAATTGATAATGCTCTGATCCTGCAAGAAATCTGAGGTATCTTCTGCAATTTGGTCGTATGGGGACGTGCAGGTATGCCTCCTTGAGATCCAGAGTTACCAGCCAAGACTCCTTGCCCAGCATGGGAAGAAGCTGCTGTAGGGTCAGCATTTTGAATTTTGGAACAATGAGGTATGTGTTTAAAGCGGACAGGTCGAGAATAGGTCTCCATTGGTTTTCTTTTCTTGGTACCAGGAAGAGTCTGGAGTAAAATCCTTGTCCTTGTTCCATAGATGGTACCCTTCCTACAGCTCTCATCCTTAGTAAGGGAGTTATTTGTTGTAGAGCTTCTGTCTTCTGATTTGGAGGTAGGTTTGGCATTCCTCTCTTCCTTGGCAGAGTATGGAAGTGAAACCTGTAACCTTGGTCTATTGTTTGTAAAATCCATTTGTTTCCTGTGATGTAATGCCAGTTTACTGAAAATAAGGCTAGCTTCCCGCCTAAGGGTGCCTCTAGTTGTTCCCTGGTAGGCGGTGCCAGAGCCAAGTCACTGTGATTGTCCTGTGGAAGTGGTGGTGGCTGGATCTGTGGCTGTACCTCGCTGGTTGTTAGCCTGCCAGTGATGACCCCTGTAGGCACCTCTGGATTGACCCCTGCCTCGAGCGCCTATTCCTGCCTCTCGGAGCTCTGGAGGTGTCTGGGAAGGACCAATTCTTGGAAGGCCAGTTCCTGCTAAACCTTGGAGGCTGGACCTGCAAGAAATCCTTGACTGTCTGGACAGATTTTGCTTTCTCTTCCACCTTCTTCAGCACCTGCTGTGCAGGGGAGCCAAACAAATTGAGCTTATCCATGGGAGCATCTAGGAGTTTTGATTTTACATGGTCTGGTAAGGACTGCTCTTTTAACCATGCATGTCTTCTGATCACTGTGCCAGTCATGGCTGATCTAAAGGAGGCCTCCAGTGCATCATAGCCGCATTTTAAGGAATGATTACTGACCTGCTGAATGTTATGGACCATTTCCTGTACAGATTTTTTGTCTAATGGTTCATCCGAGGACAGTTTTTTAGTTAACTGGTCTAACATAAATTCCTGATACTGAATCATGTGGAATTGACAGTTCAAGGCCCTAGCTGAAAGAGTAGCAGAAGTGTAAACTTTTTTACCCCATCTCTCTAAGGACCTAGATTCCCTTTCAGAGGGGAGGGGGTTTTTGGTAGAGGTAGCTGCTACAGCCTTGGGACCCTGGGAGTTTCGGGATCTGCAAAAGGGGCCTTATACAAATGATAATGTGTGTCCGGAACCCTGTAGTACCTATCGGGCTTAGCAGGGGCCGGAGGAAGAGAATCAGGAGCAGTACAAGCATCATTAAAAGCATCATCCACAACAGTAAGTACTGGAGGAATGGCTAAAGGCCTATGCTGTGGCAAATGCAAAAAGGTTCTAAGCCTTTTTCTAGAGTCTGAAAAATCCTGGCCCTGCCATTGAAATTGTTCCCTCATAGCATGCAAGGTTTCCCCAAAAGAAAATTCCTCAGGCGGAGAGGCAGAAGGGATGGACTCTTCTGCATCAGAGTCCTCATAAGGAGAAAAAGGGGTCTCTGGAGGGTTTGAATTATCTGATTCATCAGAGGAGCCATCTGAAGAAACTGGCTCAGTCCTCTTCTCTGGAGGTGGGTGAGAGGCCCTGTCTGGATGTGGTTGGGATCCCCGGATCAAAGAAATGAGATCCTCTGCTAGACTAAGCATTTGTGAACTAGAACTAGGCCTGTGAGAAGGGGACTTAGCAGGCACAGTTTTCGTAGTTTTTGCTGCTTTAGCCCTGGCAAAGGCCTTAATCGACATGGATGCAGGAGCCCTAGCAGCTCCACGTGCAGGGGTAGAAATATCCAAAGGGATAGTATCAGATAAATCCTGTGAACCTGTAAGAGCAGGTGGGATTTCAGTAGCAGTTTCGGCCAAGCTGGAAGAGGCCTCGGTAAGTGGCAAGCTTTCGGCCCAAGGAAGAACCGTGGACGCGGTTTCAGCCAAAACCGAGACACTCGCGGTAGGCTTAACCGCGGTTTCGGCCGAAACCGCGGACCGCGAGTGCCGGTCCTTTTCCTTGCGTTTTTTAGAAATTTGCGTAGTCAGAGCATCCGACGGCATAATGTAAGCAAAAGCGGAGCCGAAAAACTCTTCGGCAAATTCCGACCGACGTCTAAGCGTCCGTCGGTTGAAAGAAGCACAGGCTAGACAAGCTGCTACGTTGTGGTCTGGGCCTAAGCAAGGTAAGCAGTAAGAGTGGAAATCTTTATGAGGTATTTGTTTCCCACAAGTTAAACAGTTATTCACTTTTTCTGACATCGGCTGAGGCAAGAAAGAGTCCCCAACGGGATACTTAGCTTTTTAGAAGTCTTCGGTACTTGTAGTAGTAATCTCTGGTTCTGACCGACCGGCACTTGCGAACAGCTTCTGCTTCGGGCGCCACGCGGCAAGAAAGACGGAGGAAAATGACGTCGGCTGATGCCTTTATACCCGAAGAACTGCAGCTATGACGTCGGGTGAAGTGCGACACCAGCCGAGGCCAAACCCAGACTTTGGAATCCGGCCGACCGAAGGGCTGCCTGACGACAGGACAACCCATTTGTAAGGACTGCAGATGCATCCTTGAAGGACATCCCAAATGTGATGACTGCAACAGTGAAACACGAACATGTATATTTCCCAAATATGCAACAAAGTCTAGATGATTTAGGATATTTGTTTGGAAGTGTTTACGTAGGTATTTTATAACTCAAGCAGACTCCAAAGATTTTTTCCTCAAGTAGACAGCAAATGGAGGTGTGATGGGGAAGGAAGAGGTAACTGGGAACATATTTTCTGGGAGTGTAAAGAGTTGGCAGAATTTAAAGATTCCCTGCAGACTGCTCTGTCACAGATACTGGGTGAGCAAACTGGTGTAACTAAGGAAATTATTTTTTGAGCTATGCTACAGAATTGGAATAGCCTAGACATGGTAAGGCCTTGCTGAGACTAATTATGGTGGTTGCCAAAAAAAGCAACTATAAAAAATTGAAATCAAAGTCTAAACCAAATTTACTATAAGTAGTGAATAGAATAAGAGATAAAACAGCTGAAATTGGGCTCTTTAGAAAAGGGTAGGAGCAAATTACATAGGAAAAAAATGGGAATTGTGGAAACAATACATGCAGAGGAGGAACGAGGTTTAAAAGAAGGAAGGATTTGAATGAGATATCTAATGTGTGACTGACAATGACTGGAGAGAGTATAAGTGATGTATAATGTTTACAACTATATCAATATGGTTTGTGATGTACAATGCTTGCAAGTGAAAGTATGTCAATACGGTTTGTTTTAATGTATGTAAATGTACGAGTTTCTATTTCATACATAATTTAATAAAGATGTTTCTTGAAAAAAAAAAAAAAAAAAAAAAAAAAAAAACTAAACAACTAACAGTTAAGACACAAGGAGATGATATAAAAATGGTAATGTATAACTAATCAATGGGAAAGTGTCCGGGAACAGATGGTATTCCAGTTGAAGTTTGGAAGCCAGGAGGGAAGAAAGTGATAAAAATATGGAAGGTTTTGTTTTGCAGTACTTTAAAAGGAGGGGAAGCACCAACATCCTGGAAAAAAAGCTGTGGTGGCTGTAATACCTAAAGGTGGTAAAGGGCCATCAGACAAACTTCATACAGGCCCATTACAATTTTAAACCATGATTATAAAGTGTTTACTTCTGTAACAGCTAAAGGAATGGCAAAGGTGTTGCCAAAACTGATAGATATGGATCAACTTGGTATTGTGGAGGGGAGGCAAATAACTGACAACATTAACAGAGTAGTGATGATCCAGAATGACACGAAAATACTGCTGATATTGGCATTCAACAGGGTAAGCTGGGAATTTATGAGCAAGGCAATGGAAGCATTTGCATTTCTTGATACAAGATTATGTTTAATTAGGAGGATATATGAGGGATTAAAGGCAAAAATCAAAGTGGGCGAGTTCCTCTCTGATAAGCTGTGTCTGAACAGAGTAACCAGGCAGTGGTATACTCCTTCCTCTTTATTTGTGTTATAATTAAAACCACTGGCAAAGAAAATAAGGGACTCAAAAATTAAAGGATATAATTGATATTGTATTTAACAAAAGTTGGCTTTATTTGCAGATGATGACATTTTGCACCTGATAACCCCCCCCCACACAAACAAAAAAGAGCATCTGTGTTGTGGAACATTCTGAGATGGTTCAGGGGTTTGGGGGGATATAAAATGAATGAGGATAAAACAAAAGATATAGACGTAAACTATTTACCCACACATGAATTGGTTCAGCAATAGCCACATTTATGGGTTCATGATAAAATGTAGTAGCTAGGAGGATGGGTTTAAAAGGACATTGTTATGGCAGCTAGGCACATGTGGGAACAGACTAAACAAAATATAATATAAGCACTGAGAAACTGGAAGGTCTTGCCTATGGATATAGACAGCAAGATACAAGCAGTAAAACTGTTTTGAGTCCCTTTAGTTTTATACCCAGGTCAGACATGCAGTAGAGAGTCAACTGTCCAAACTGGGACCTAGGGTAGTTCAGATAATCAAACATGCATTGAAGCAGATAAAAAACTTCTAAAATCTTGTTTTTTCTGCATGCAGGGAATACACTTTTCAGCCATTCAGTGCTTCCAGTGGACAATAAAGAAGGGAAGACATCCCTGATCAGTATCAGCAAGAAACTACGATCCCTCATAAAAATCGCCCAAGGCGAGCTTTGAAAGAAAACTTGCCAAGGACTCCAGATGACCAACAAGGCATTCTTTAGCTGTGTCAAGAATCTAAGTGGCAATGCTCAAATCTGTTCGGAGTTGGTGCAGAATGGCACAAAATACACTGAACCAACTGATATTGCCAACATCCTGGCAGACAGGCTCAGTGCAAACTTCACCCCCAAAAGGGCTCATAAGCATACCAGAAGAATGTAGAGGCCCTGAAATCACAGACACTCAGGTTAAAATAGCCCTCTCCAAAGCCAAAAACACAGCATCAATGGGACCGGACGGTGTCCCAGGCTGCATCCTACATGAGCTCAAAGACTAATTAACCCCTCACCTAAACACACTGTTCAAACTCAGCCTCTCCACAGGCTACATACCCATAGAGTGGTGCACAGCAACAATTATTCCGCTCCACAAAGGTGGAGCCACAACAGACCCCGGGAACTATCGTCCTATAAGCCTGACTAGCTTGATCTGCAAGGCTATGGAGAACATCATCATGGAACTCATTAACATACATTGGGAACCTCCAAACACTGGACCCTACCCAGTTCAGCTTTGTTAAGGGCAGATCATGCCTCCTAAACCTGGTGGACTTCTTTGAGACAGTTACCAAGGCTTTAGACTAGGGAAAGGTGGTACACACAGCCTACCTAGACCTCGCAAAGGCCTTCAACACCATTCCCCATTCTGGTATTATAGACAAGCTCACCAGCCTGAACATAAACCCGTATGTCACAAGATGGGTTGCCAATTGGCTCATGGACAGAACCCACATGGTGAGAGTTGTGGGACCTAGGTCTGACTCTAAACCGGTTACAAGTGGCATTCCCCAGGGCTCAGTCCTAGGACCCCTCCTGTTCGGCATATACTTCTCAGAGGTACAGACAAGCACAGGAGAACTATGGCTGACCAAGTTCACAGATGGCTGCAAACTTGGGGCTATAACTGACTCATCGGCTGACACAGACATCGTCCAAAAGGGTCTCACCGAGACGGATACCTGGTGTCAAAATCATGGCCTCAAGCTAAATGCCAAAAAGTGCATAGTTATTCCCTTTGGAAATAAAGTACCCACAAACTACCACATAGGTGGTAGTCCCTTAAATACAGAAAAAGTACAGTTTTGTACCTACCATAAATGTAGATGTTCGAGGATTCCATTGCTGCAGTCCTTACTATTGGGTATAGTCCGCATCCAGTCGGCCCGAATACCAGAGTATAAGGCTGACGTCGGTCAGGGCGCATTAGACTGACGTCAGCACGTCAGGGTACTAATGCGCATGACCGGCGCCATATCCTCAGTCTTTTCTTGCCCCAGATGTCAGAAGACCCTAAAAAGACAAGGCCCAAAATACCTGTACCAAAACATGAACAATATATACAAAAATAGAAGCAGGTAAACTCACCTACACAACCACCCCTAAACACAGAGGGGAAGGAGGGAGGGTAAATTGGACTGCAGCAATGGAATCCTCGAACATCTACATTTATGGTAGGTACAAAACTGTACTATGTTCTTCGTTTTCCATTGCTGCAGTCCTTACTATTGGGTAGAATCCCAAAGCAGAGGTAAGGGAGGCTGGCAAATCATAAAGAAGCAGGAGCTGACAACATGCCTTGCAAAACAGCTGTGGCAAAACCAGCCCTAGACTTAGAGTAGATAGGAAGGTGATAATGCTTAGAGAAAGTATGCACCGAACTCCAAGTAGCTGCTTCCAAAATATCCTTAGTCCTGCTTAAGTAATAACGCAATTGCCTGTGTACATCTAAAGTATGCAAAATCTTTTCCCCTTTATTTTGGGGGTCTGCATAAAAAGTAGGCAAATGAATAGTTTGGTTTAAAGCCACACTAGAAACCACCTTAGGCATAAAGGAAGGATTAGTACGTAATGATACCCTATCCTTATGGAAAATCAAAAAGGGCTCGACTGCCATAAGGGCCTGCAACTCAGACACCCTTCTTGCAGAAGTAATAGCCAACAAAAAAGCAGTCTTCCATGACAAATATTTCAATTCAGCAGTAGCCGCAGGCTCAAAAGGTTGTAGAGTAAGTTTTTCCAACACAAAATTGAGATCCCAAGCAGGAGTAGGAGCTCTACGGGGGTCTTATATTTTTTGCCCCTCTAAGAAACTGCTTGAACAAAGGATGCGAAAACAATGGTGGGTCACAATCATAGTGAGCTGAGATCGCTGCAGCATGAATCTTAATGGAAGAGAAGGACAGACCCTTGTCCAGTAACTCAGTAAGATATTGAAGAGCCATACTCAAATTAGGCTCAGAAATCTCCAAATTCTTTGCTTTACTCCAAAATAAAAATCTCTTCCATTTTGCTGCGTACACTTTCCTCGTACTAGGTCTTCTAGCTTCCCTAATCACATTTAAAACTTGTTGAGGAAGTTGAGACCTGCTGTGTTTCAACACAGAATATGCCAGGCTGTCAGATGAAGAGAGTGAAGCTTGACATTGAGCAGATGACCGTCCTGCTGGGAAAACAGATGTGGAATCAAAGGTTAAGGCCATGGAGGCTTCTTTACCAGACTCCGTAGTAGAGGGTACCAGTGTTGCCAAGGCCAATCTGGAGCTATCAAAATCATCCTTGGCCTGTCCTGTCTGACCTTTAACAGTACCTTTGGAAGAAGAGGCAGAGGTGGAAAGGCATACACATGAAGGTTTGTCCAACTGAAAGACAGAGCATCCACTTTCCAAGCTGTGTGATGAAACCCCTTTGTGCAAAACTGTGGCAGCTGGTGGTTTAGTGGAGAAGCGAACAGATCTATGTCTGGAGTTCCCCATGACACTGTCAATTTCTGAAATACATGAAGATCCAGTTTCCACTTGTGGGGATCCATGATTTGTCTGCTTAACACATCTGCTAAGGAGTCCTGTGCTCCTGGCAGAAACCTTGCCTGAAGAGTGAGGTGCAAGCGTAGCGCAGTCTCCCATAAAATCATCGCTTGCCTGCATAGAGGATAAGAATGTGTTCCCTCTTGTTTGTTGAAGTACCACATGACAGTTGTGTTGTCTGTTAGAATCAACACCTGCCCTGGAAGAAGTAACTCCTTGAAAGCCAGCCATGCGAACTGGACTGCTAACATCTCCTTCATGTTGATATGTAGATGCTGTAGTCTGGCAGGCCACTTGACTTGTATCCACTTTCCATTTAGATGAGCTCCCCAAGCAATGTCTGAGGCATCTGTCGGTAAAATCTGACTCGCCTCTGGCCGGGTCACAGAGAGTCCCTTGTTTAGGTGACATTCCTGAGCCCACCACAAAAATTCTCTTTGAAGGCAAGGTATTATTTGAATGACAGTGTCTAAATCCTGGCAGTGCTGTGTCCATACATTTTTGAGATACCATTGTAACTTCCTCATATGCAGTTTGGCATTGGGAAGCACCAGAATACAAGATGCCATGAACCCTAATGCTTGAAGGACTGTCTCTGCAGTCAGCACGGACTGATGAGATAGTTGATGGAAGTAAAGTGATAGATTCTTTTGTTTGTCCGGGGTTAAAAGGCCATCTGGGCTGCTGTCTTCAGTCTCACACCCAGAAAGCACATGTCTTGAGAGGGTACTAGACTGGACTTTATTTCGCTCACAGAATACCCTAGGCATCTTAGCACTGCTATAAGATATTCCAGATGCTGTAGAAGGTCCTCCTTTTCTTGAGCCAGAATCAGGCAGTCGTCTAAATAAGGATAGATTTGAAGTCCTTGTAGCCTGAAGTAAGCTATCACTGGAGCCAGAACCTTTGTGAATACTCTGGGCGCAGTAGATAAGCCAAAGGGCAATGCAGAGAACTGATAAAGAGAATTTCCAGCTCGAAACCGCAGATACTTCCTGTAACTTAGCCTGATAGGCACATGAAGGTAAGCTTCCTTGAGAACTAAAGTTACCATCCAGTGATCTTTGCCCAGCAGGGGTAAAAGCTGTTGTAACGTCAACATCTTGAACTCGGGAATGTCCAGATAAGTGTTGAGGAGAGATAAAAAGCAGTCTCCACGTGTTCCCCTTTTTTGGTACGAGGAACATGCGAGAATAAAATCCTAGGCCCCTTTCTGATACAGGGACTGGCTGAATGATGTCCAACACCCATCTGTCTGGAATAATTAAATCCCAATTTTCCTTGAAAAGAGACAGTCGTCCTTCCAAAGGAGCTGCCAGACGAGAATCTACTGGCAGCTGAAAAGGCAGGTCATTGGGTCTGTTTATGAAAGGACTGACCCCTGCCCTCACCAGAAGTCTGAGCAGGTGAACTCCCTGTTCTAGGCCTAAAAGAACCTTGAGCCCTGCCCCTACCACGTCTAGACCTACCCCTAGACTGGGAATCATAAGCAGGATATGTCCACCCCTTAGCAGGCCAATTTCTACTAAACTTCGTGGCTGTACCTGCAAAAATCTTTAACAGTTTGCATAGACTTAGCTTTGTCCTCCATTTTCTTTAAAACTGCTTCCACAGGTGAACCAAACAACACATCAGACTGTAAAGGAGCATCCAAAATCCGTGTCGTAACATGCTCAGCCAAATTTTGATCCCTCAACCAGGCATGCCTGCGAAGAACAGAACTAGTGGCAGCCACCCTCGAGGAGGCCTGCACAGCATCAAAACCACATTGCAAAGAATGCTTGCCCACTTGTTCAGACACATAAACTAAATCCAGCAAGTCTTTACAATCAATACCTTCCGCCAAAGCATCCACCTTAGATTTCAATTGTGAAAGGAGATAATTTTGATATTTCAGCATGTGAAACTGACAATTCAACGCCTCATGGCTAGAGTGGAAGAAGTATACACTTTCTTACCCCACCTATCTAACGCCCTTGCCTCTTTGTCAGTGGGAACAGGATTTTTAACCACAGAGGCCTTAACACCTTTAGGCCCCTGAGAAACAGTTTCTGGGTCCGCCCTAGGACTCTTAAACAAATACTTATGAGCTTGGGCACCCTATAGTACCTATCAGGTTTAACAGGAGCAGGAGGCAAAGAATCAGGGTTCAGGGAAGCCTCTGCAAAAACATCTTCCACCACATTCAACACAGGAGGTATAGCTAAGGGCCTATGCTGGGGTAAAACAAGAATTCCCTAAGTCTCTTCCTGGAATCAGAGTAATCCCGGGCTTCCGATTGAAAGTGCTCCGTCATGGCATGCAGAGTCCCTGAACAAGAAAAATCCTCAGGAGGAGAAGCCGAAGGAGTGGCATCATCCACATCAGAATCAGAATAATGAGGATACTCCAGCAAATCTTCCGCAGAAGACTCAGAAGCCCCTGAACCCTGGTCAAAACTGTCAAACTCTGGTTCCACTCTAGGCCTCTTATCAGGAGGGCCCATAGAACCTCTAATCATAGTAATCAAATCTTCTGCCATTTTAAGCATATGTTTCTTAGGTACAGAACCCGAAAGGCTAGGAGAAGCCCCTACTGAAGCTGAAGTTGGCCTACCTCTAAAAGAAGTTTTGGCAACAGAAGGAGAGGCTCTAACTACTTTGGGAAGAGAGGGAAGAATAGTTACCTGAGAAGCCCCCTCAGCCTGACCTGCCTCCTGAGAGGGTACATCCTGTAAAAGTAAAGTTTCTGCCTGAGATTCCATAGAAACTCCTGGCAAAACCTCTGGCTCCACTGAGCCATCTAAAGAACCGACGTCCGGGACTGCCGGTTCATCAACCCTAGGCTTTGCTGGTTTGTCCTTGCGCTTCTTGGACGAAGCGGGCGTCGGAGCATCCGACGGCATTTTATAATTGCAACGCTTCCCAAACACTAATCTGGCACAGTCTAACCTCCTCTTAATAGTGCGTTTGTTAAACCTAGCACAAGAGCGGCAACCAACAACGTCGTGCTCAGGCCCTAAACAAGGTATACACAATGTATGGTAATCCCTATGAGGTATTTGTTTCCCACAAGAAATACAGTTATTCACTTTTTCTGACATCCGTTAAATACTGAGGCAAGAAAAAACCAAAATGTTCCCCAACGGGGTACTTAGCCAACTCTGATTCGGTCTGAAACTCCGGTTTCGGAAATATTTCAGAACGCCAACCTGCACTCGCAAAACTGCTTCTGCATCGGACCACGCGGCAAAAAAGACTGAGGATATGACGCCGGTCATGCGCATTAGTACCCTGACGTGCTGACGTCAGTCTAATGCGCCCTGACCGACGTCAGCCTTATACTCTGGTATTCGGGCCGACTGGATGCGGACTATACCCAATAGTAAGGACTGCAGCAATGGAAAACGAAGAACATCGTAATAAGGGATATGGGGAACCAAGTAGATAGCAACCTCTCCTTTGATAATCACATTGCCAAAGTGGCTAGAAAATCCTTCTATGTGGCCCACCTAATCACAAAAGGGTTTACATCCAGATTAAAACAAGTTCATTGTGCCCCTCTACTCATCAGACCCATCATAGAGTACAATGCCCCATTTGGGATGTACCTTACAAGACACCTGCAACAGCTGGATAGACCACAGAAGTACCTTACCAAGAGGATCACTGGCCTCAAACAAATGCCCTATGCAGCTCGACTGAAGAATCTCCAGCTGTACTCAGTTGCATATCGCCTGCTCAGAGGTGATCTCTACCTGACATACAAGGCCATGTCCAACCCAGAATTGATGGACATGTTCCACCTAAAGAAAACCTTATCCCTCGAGCCACATGTTCTGGGGATCTAAACCTCACCACAACAATAAATAGGACGTGCTGGAGGGATAGATTCCTGTCCCAGAGACTTCCCATGCTTTGGAACAAGATTCCAATCTACATTAGGCAGAGCTCCTCGCTAGCACTCTTCAAGAGAAACCTTGATGAGTGGATGGGAAACAGAAAGTTTACCCCGGGGATAACTTCAGTGGCTCTGCTGGACAGAGGCACAGGGAACTAATCTAAGGGGGCGGCGAAAGCCAACACATTCTGGCTCGGCTTATAAATGCCTTCGGGCAGATAGCCTAGTACCTACCTATGTTTCACACATGAGCGAGCTACAAGCTCAAAAAACATGCACAGGCGAAAACTTTTACATATTCAGACTTCATGATTTTTACTACCCAAAAACTTTGGAAGACTGTGTTCGGATAACGGACTCTCTACTGTATTTTATGAACCAAAGAAGTTGTGGCAGCAATTAATACAGAGTTGAAGGATTTTGTTTGGGATGGGAAGAGAGCAAGTCAAGTGGGTAAGTTGATTCTTCCAACAGAACAATGCGGCTTAGGATTACCTGATTTGAAGGGATGTTTGACAACTACACTGTTAAGGTTCTTCTACATAAAGGAAACAGAAAGCTACATTTTAAAGTGGAAAGGGATGATGAGGACGACGACAATGATGCAGTGGGGGGGGGGGAGGGGTTCAAGAAATAAGGAAAGAATGGGATTTTGGATGCAGATCCTTATGCAGAAGAGTAGCCATACAGAAAATTATATTCATATTCATAAAGTAGCACACAGTATACAAAGGACTAAGCCAACACTGGAATAGAGAAAGGTGATTCTGCCGATAGGGATGACTGCAATTAGGGGCACAGAGAATAGGCAAGAGGGGGCTGGAATTTACTGGAGGAAGCTGGCAAAGAAACCAATGTATTGGGAACACATGATTAGAGAGGTAAAGGTAGCAGAATGGGAAGGGGCCAAGAAGATATTTGGGCTGCAGGCTAGATATTGCCTTCCCTATCAGGGACTGCTATCATGAGTATAGGCAAAGAGAAAGGGATAGGTGAATCCCAAGTGAAAGGCCTGCACTGGTTGAGTTTTTAGTTGAATCCAGAACAGAATCTTCTGTTAAAAAGGTATAATTAGTAGGGCATATAAAATACTGCATGATAACTATAGGAATCAGTCAGAGGAAGTCAGAAAACATTAGGAAGAGAGATTAGATAAAAATTCACAAGGAAAGAAATGGAGGACATATGTATGGTTCTCAAATATGCAACACAGTTTAGAAGATTTAGGGTTTCTGCCTGGAGTGTTTGCATAGGTATTTTTATACCTCAAGTACACTCCAAAGAATTTTTCCTCAGGTAGATGGCAAATGTTAGAGGTGGAATGGAGAGGTAACTGGGCGCCTACGCTTTGGGACTGTAATAAGTTGGCAGACTTTAAAAATTCCCTACAAAGTTTTTTGCCAGGAATACTGGGTGAGCAAAAAAAGTAACTAAGGAAATGATTTTTTTTAGTTGGCATACAGGATCTGAATATCCTAGGCATAGTTAAGCTTTGTTAAGTTTAAGTCTGGTGGCTGCCAAAAAAGTGGAAAGCAAAGTCTAAACCAACCATACTTGAAGTAATGAATACTGTTACAGTGATAAAAGTACAGGAAGTGGGATCTTTACGAAAGGGTAGGAGTAAATCACACAGAAAGAAAAACAGAAATTGTGGGAACAACACATGCAGAAAAATGTTTTGGAAGAGGAATGAGGTTTAAGAGAAGGCAGGAATTGAACATTTTTTTGGAATGTTGGATTGATTATATTGTACAGAACAATATACATGATGTATAATGTTTGTAAATGTGAACTTGTTAATATGGTTTGATTAATTTTATATAAATATAAGTTTGCATATGTCACAAGTGATAATTCAATAAAGATGTTTTAAAAAAATACAGAGTCAGATGGGCACAAAGAAAACAGGAGGCTCGTAAGATAGGACAATCCATGTTAGAGTGATAATGGCTGAAAAATGTAACACGTCACCAAAAACAAACGTTTACACAATTACTGTAGAATAATGCTGATTAGAAAACGTCCACATGAAAATGAAGATGCCAAACTCTGTTCATCTGAATGAAAGCATCCAATACAAACTGTTCTGTTACATGCAGAAAAATTGAGGTATAAAAATGTTTTTGCTTAATAACAGTACTTGTCTTAGTTGTTCTGCTTTTTTCAGAAACACGATTTCATCACACATGTCAGATCATCATGGCAGATGATGGAATACAAAACATCCCTCCTAGGAACTGCTCCAGTAGATAATCATAGCCATGCACAGAAACATCAGTTTACAATATAAATATCCACATACAAGACAAAGGCCACCCACATAATCTACAGCTGTTTCGTTTACAGTGTTGTAAGCTTTTAAACCTGCTGCAGAGCAAATAGCAAAGGAAATAATACAGCCAGAGGCAGCTATGGTGGGCCACATTCCCAGACTTACGTATTCGCCAAGAATGAGTATAGTCTCTGTTATAGCCAAACAATCGCTGTCTAAACAAGTCCAGAGGAGTAAAGCAAAACTCCAAAGCTTCAATAACTGGATGATGCAAAAATATACACATAAGGCAATTCACCCTAGATACTTGTGACCAAATAAACCAGTCAGCTTAATAAATCTTTTGTCTGCAGCACTGACTGCACAATTTCCCTTGCTAACAGCTTATGGATGCGAAATATGCTGGCCGATATAAAAGCAATAATGGTTCTTTCAAAACCAGGCTAATATAGTGAAAACAAAAATGTACAGCACCTCAGCTTAGGATATTGTTAACTCCACTATATCTAAAACCAGCTCCACATTAAATCCACACAAAAGGGAAGAACACAAAATTGCTAGCTTACTTGCTAAATCTACTAAAGCAGCAAGAAATCCAAAATGCTAGCAAGTTATAAAACCACTGTGTGAACTAGTGAGCAAACAAAACAGCCAAAATAAAATAAAGTATGCCCAAACTTCTCCAATGAATCCAAGATCTGTCAGCAAAATAGCACCACAAAACTTGTAGCCATCAAATGCTGTAAAGCATTACCTCATTCTATGGCTTCACATACATTGTTTGGTAGAAACCCTGGAAGAAAGCTAGTCTGGAAAGCTTTCATGGCCGATGCTTATTCCAGTATTATCACACTTGGCAGATAAAACAAATTACGATTACGAAATAAACAGTCAAAATCATTAAAAACACTAATCTATCATTCGAGCTCCAGAGACAATGATAGACAACAGTTAAGTTCTCAACAGTGTGTTATCTACCAAAGCCAGACAAGCATATTCTACAGTATCCTAATTCTAAAAAGAATCTAATTACGCTAAAGAGATCAATGTATGACTAAGTTCAACTAACGTGACCCAGTACTTAACACAATGCTGTGTTCTGCACGCATTGAACAATATAGGTGGAAAACCTGAACTAATCAAAAATGATTCACGAATCATCTCTAAATTATGTTTTTTTAACGGATTAATTAGAAATTACCTCAGATTGGTTTATGAGGTAATAGCTGATCTAGTTCTACTTTGAAGTCAAGGACTTGAATAAAATGCTTAGCAAGCTAACATCAGACAGAGGAAACCTAATACTGAAAATAAATACCAATAATATAAAACATTTCAAAAACAATATACCATACTTTCCAAGTTTATGCAACAAGCTTATCTTCACAATCACAGCAAGTTGATCATTATCTTACTTCAAAAATAATCTTGATACACATTTGAGAAGCAGAAAATATGATGTGGTTATGGTTAATAAGTTTCTGGAAGGCCAGTATATAATAAGCTTGATAGCGGATTCATTTAGCAAAGCAATTGTTCTCATTAACTTCATTCTTAAGGAGAACTCAATCCTGAATTGAATCAACAGGTCACAAGTGAAGACAGTGCCTTCAAGCCAACTGATATATATGCAGTTACTATTAGATTAAGACCTTAAAGAAGATGCATGATGCCCTGTGTTGCATGAAATTATTGCACCTACCAGAAGGAACTTTATCACGATTAAGAGCAGTGCTGGAATCCTCTTCTCCACAGGATTGTGGCAAATTCCACAGATTATTCAAATTCAACTGAGCTACCTGCATATGCAAGCTTGCATATGTAGCCATTGGGATAAAAAAAGGACATAATTCCCAGATTCATGAGGTTGCACTAGCAAAGTCTGGAATCAACATGCAGAACATAAATACTGATGTAACAGACATACTGTCTAGGCTGGGGAAGGAAAGCCTTAGCTCCGATTCCTGAATACCTCCCAGAACTTTAACTTTTTTTGAAGACTATGTTAGGAACTAAAAGTTACTCCAAGAGTCTACAGCACGTTTTATAATTAAAAGTTGAAATAAATGCTCAGAATAGGGTAAACATTATCAAGCATTCACAAAGGTTGGGGGAACATCAAGATATGCTGTACCAAAAGAAGGTTATAAACAAGGGATAACTATCTGATCAACATGCTGGAGGTTATGGAACAGCCTCCACATGAAAATGGATATCATCCACTTACAACCTCAAACATTTCCTTTTGATACTTGTACACTGCTAACTGTATGCAAGCATCCTCCATGTCCAAGGTCAACAACTATGACCAAGTTTATTACTGTTAACACTGTAACTTAGGGGTCTACTTTTTATCTTCTAGGGAATGAATAAAGTTATAATGAAAGGAAATGTAGCCATTTTTTTTTCTGAAGAGAAATGTAGGATAAGCAAACTAATAATTACCAAACTAACAAAAACATTTGTAAACGCTAGAAGATAGATGTAAAAGAAACTACATTATACTTTTTTCTTTTCAGTAAAGATACATGAAAAAGTAGTATTAGAATCAATGCAGTTGCTTTCTATGAAGATTTATTACAGCTTTGGAAGTGAGATAAGAAGCACACTAGATTTTATTAAGATTGCCATACATGGAAAATATTTTCCCTTACAGCTAAGCAATGCTGCACAGAAAGGTTTACATTAAAGTTCGGCAAACAACAAGAAACACGGTCCATTGTACTCTATTGAAAGGGAGAAGGACATTTGTCTGGATGGACTGTGCTGCTTAAATATTTTCTAGTATTACCTAGTTTCAGAATACGTCTCTTGGATCTTGACGGCAATGGGTGGGATTACATGCATGATCAAATGGTTTTAACTTGGAAAGGCTAAAAACTGGTCTTCACTATTTTGTTTTTTTTTTTTTTTTTTTGAGAATAAAAAAAAATAAATACATAAATAAAACACTTCAGAAATGCAGTGATGATGCAGAAAGTACTGTCATTTTTCTGAGAAAACTGCTACTTTCACCAAAGACAGGAGCTATGTGCAAGTGCTTCAATCTGGACTACTGCTAACTATATTGGTTCTGATCAATTCTACTGAACATCTCTCCAAAATTACCTGCAGAACCTGTATGTCTGAAGTAAAAGTTTAAAAGTGCTGTATGAAATGAGTAAATTGCGCCCTAAAACAATGCCTCTTCTCCAAAATTAAGAAGTCTAGATGTGTCAGTCACCTCTTTCTGGTACTCCATGTGACAAGTTCTTTGCCAGGCTTGACAGGTAGGCTGTTGCCTTCTTAAGAGAAACACTTACAGGACAGAAGTTTCCTGAATACTAGGGGACCAGTGGATGAAGTCTGCTTGACAACTGTCAGTGCATTCACAAAATCCATTCAAAATACCCCACACTAGGCAGAATTATAAAGCCTGGCCATTTATAGGAACAGACGAACATTAATTTATATTATTTAGGAAAGATAATGTCCTGATCTAAGCATGGCACCTGCCATCTTAGCAGCAGCTACCCTAAATGATGCACCTGCAGCACCTCCGGTGCATTTAACAATGGGAGTTCCTATTTGGTCAGTTGTCAACACTGATTTCTGGGTCTTCCTTTCTACATTTGAGTTAGGGAGAATCTGTAATGAGGCTGTGCAGGTACAGCATACATTTACTACACCAGGGTGTTAGGCAGTATAAGCAGTTTCTCACAGACAGATTTGAGGAAATATCTGAAATCTTGCAGACAGTCCAAACTGGATAAGTGATCTCATTCAGAGCCCTTTTTTGATCAGCCACACCCCACATTCAGGGCTGATGGATCAGCAAGGGAAATTGCAAAGTTGAAAGTAATAGAAAAACAAAAGTACTTATGTATAATATACAGCCATGAGCAAATACACACATGATGTAAGATGCAATATAAAGTACAAAACATTGTTAAAACCTAAAGAAATGCCAGAAATACTGCAAAATTTAGAGGTGAAATCAGTACTGAAATTATTTTAAACAGGTCTTGTTAAAGTCAGTCCTAATAAACTTGCAAAAGTTAAGTAAAGAGCATCATAGAATGTAATACACAAAACATATTACCATTGTGTCTGAAACATATCGGGAATATCCAAATAGGTGAAACAAAAGTTTGGTCTTAAACAATACAGCATCTAACATTTCCTTATACCTCCAATGGCATGTCAGATTCGGACAACCTAAAGAAATACTGAAGTTGCTGAGAAGAAACTTATGGGATTACCTTTGCTATTAAGGAGAACAGCAACCAACTCCAGTAGTGTAGGGCCCTGTAAGTGACAACCCAGTCTACTAGCCTACTAAACTACTTACCCTGTACAAGTCACCAGTAGTCAGATTTAGTACCAGTACAGGAGCTATCTAATGAACAGACAGCAGTTTTAGTAGTTGGACTTAGGGCTGCTTACATGAAATCATAGTGTGCGTGTGTGTGTGTGTGTGTGTGTGTGGGGGGGGGGGCAGTTTTGCATGAAATCACAAGTGTACTGTGTGTGTGTTGGGGGCTCTAAATTAACAATCCTGAAATGCAGAAGACAGTATACCTGGATGCTTTGGTAATTCTTCTACTCAGTTAAAGTAAAACCAGCTCAGAAATTATCTGCAACGTTTTAAGACTCCTTGACTGCTCTATACTACTGCTCAATGATTTTTGTCAGTGACAGGAACTAGGACATTGTTAACCCAAGTGACTGTCAAAAGACTGCATGTGATATTTACCCTTCAAGACAGCATTAAGTCCTGTTTTGGAAGTTTTGGGTGTACCACAATTCAGGCCATAGATCACTAGAGTCTCAAGGACTTGTGCATTTCTTCTGGTGGCTCCTTCGCCCCGAAGTTCTTACACTTACTAGACATTTCCCCCAGAACACCTGAACTTGTTAGCTGCATTTATTGATTCTTTGCTCTTGCCAAACTGAAGACTTTTCTTGACTCTCTCCTCTGAAAGTGTTGCAGTTTTATATGGATTAATTGTGCAGTCAGAGTTGAAACTGTATATTCTCCACTGCCCTATTAAATTGCGCAGTGTGTATAATTTTCTTCATCATGAAGAGCTCATGCAGCCTGAACATGATGTACAGAAACATTTCTGTTTACCATAAACATGACTAATAAAAGTATAAATGATGTCTTTATGAAACCAAAAACCTTCATAGAATGCCCTCTAAATTATCTAATCACTTGTCTTCCAGAAAGAAGGGAAAATAAAGTTATAAATTACAGTGCAGGAAAATGAACTGAAAACAGCAGTAAAAGCACACTTAATAAATCAACTATTTTGAGCAGCAAGAAGAAATGGCATGCAGTAACATCATGTTTATAAGGAATATGCATCAGTTTGTGTTGCATCCAGGTGCCAAGGCTGCATTACCCACATGAAGAGTTGAAGACAAAGTGTTAAGGATATGGTAAGTTTAAGAGGTCTTTTTACAGAAAGCCAACATTACAAAACATTCTGCCCTGCATTAAATTAACTTGGGGACAAATCTCTAATTCTGCCAAGCACATTCCCTTTCACAACCTCACCAGAATGGTGCCTAAAATAAAAAAAAGGACTTGAACAACTATACAGTTTATTAATGCAAAATCAGGCCAGAAAATATATGCTACCGAACAGAAACCTCACCTGATACACTAATGCAAAAGCATCACAATTCTCTTATCTGTTAAATAAATGTAGATGCCCGAAACTAGTTACCATGGCAGCCACGACCAAGGACAAATAATCAGAACATCTGCACCATGGAATGTAAGGAGTCTCATGCTTCTTTTCTGAATGGTAAAAGGTAACACTTCTCACTGCTGCAAGGAGGGCATGTCGCATTACTACCCAGAGTCAAAATGCTGGGTGGATAAGGACTTTCTTTTCTGCTGATGCACAGGACATTCTGCAGTGGCTCTGCTGACCAGAATTGGACTGACACAGTGGCAACACAATCTGGTACAGTCTGTTTTTTTTTTTTTTTGAATAATGCTGATTATCCATCAAATGCAAACGCATCCATTCATATCCAGTACAGCATGTAATGCAGGCATCAGATTTGGCACACAATACTGGGGGTTCTGCCTTCTCCAGAAACCTGCATTAGAAGAGAACAAAGACTTCATAAGGACCTAAACAGGCAGAAATAGCTGCCATTTATTTATTGAATTCTTTGGGTAGAGCTTACTTTCAGAGATAGTCTGAGGAGAAACACACCAGCAACATTAAATGAGAAAATGGTCTAGAAGGGAAGGAATACAGTACATAGGAAGGAACAGCTAACATGGAGCTGAAGGGTGACAAAGATCTTCATCACAGAAAAGGCCAAGTTGGAAGAACTCTCATCATCTCAAAAGTTTCTCTTTCCTTTCTGACAGGAACCCAGGACAAACCCAGCTTAGTAATGCCACCCAAATGCCTACTCAGCTAACCTAATGATGCAGGATTTTCCACCAGTGATACTATCAGTCATAGTTACAGAAATAATTTGGGTGCCACAGGACTGATGGGAAGAAATGAATCAGCCAAGCCTCCTTACCTCTCCCACTATGATGGGAACCCCGTAATCCCATTATCTCTAATGAGGAAGCAAAGTAATGTTGGAAATGTAGTAATTTATGGAAGTTGTGGAGGGCTCATATAAGGGTATACTTAAGTGTGTATGTGATGGCTCTCCAAAGAAATTTCTGTGGAGTGACTCTGTGAAGCATTGTCAAGAGACGCATGGAGGGGAAGCATCGTGCTTTAAACAGAAAACAAGCCATCCAGACTGGGTCTGCTTGTTACTAATGCTTTTGTCCCTGTGTAAGGAAAAAATGCAGATCGGGGGTGTAAAAGAAGCCATCAGAAGAGCCTGAAAGGAAGGATGGATGGGATGGGGATGGGACAGACAACACATAAAACAGAAAAAAAAAATTTACTTATGCGCACTTATTCACATAAAATCTATAATACTTGATGGATGATAGCTGGCTCTTTGATCATACATACAGGATTACAGTTGGTGGCATCTCCTTAAACTGATAAATTAGTCAGCAGCAGGATCCTTTGTGCCTCTGATGGCCTTGCTTCTCTTTGACATCTGTTTCTCTAACGTAAAGACTGATTTACGTTTCCTGTTGATTATGGCTGACCATGTTTACAGAGGACTGCAAACTGGATGTCATTACTGCTCCCCCCAATACGCATACCACCCAAGAAGGGCTAGACAGAGTCAATGCCTGGTGCTCTGGCAATGACGTTAGACTTAATGCAAAAAAAAAAAAAAAAAAAAAAAGAAGGAGTGCAGCATTAGCAAAATAAATCTTTCATATTGATCACGTCAGAAATGGAAACTCATTTAAAGATCCACACAGTTAAGAGATCCAAGCACTTTCATCAACACTGAACTCTCCTATATCATCAAGGATCAGTTACAGCAAGGAAATATCTTTCTATTTTCCAGTTAAATATAAAAAGCATATTCTCAAGATCCAAGGATGTCTTAAACCTCCTGTATACCTCACTTATTAGACAAAACAGTGAATATAATGCTCTGAATGGTATGTACCTTACCAAATTAGTACCCAAGCTTGGAAGACTTCACTGTTTCCTAAAAGGATTAGATTTCAACTATCCAGAGATAGAGACTAAAAACATTATATATTTATCTTATACAGACTCAAATGTGGAGATCTCTCTATCTTGCCTTTCAGACTATGAAGGACCATGTTTAACTAGACCTTCTCCACATCAGAAACAATGGTAATGCTAGGAACATTCACTCAAACTTACAACTTGCAGTGTAACATAAACAAGAACTTCTTGGAGAGATATATTAAGATTAGGCCTCAACAATTTGATAGATTCACATAAATGTAACCCAGTGATTCACAATATGGCCCTGGTAACACACTCTGGGGTGAAATTCTAGGCTATATATTGTTGAAACTGTCTGCTAGTACTAAAGTATGAAACCTTAACAGTCTTGCAAACTACACCCACATGTGGGTGGTGTGGGGAGGGGTTTGAGTGGGATTTTTTTTTCTTGCATCCTAACAGCTTTCAGTGGGTAGAGTGGCACAGCCAGGGAGCAGATGGTGGGAGTTTCAGACTGCAGGTGGCCTGGACTAGCTTAGCATGCCCCAGCATTCTTTCAGAACTGATACACTATAAGCTAACAAGGTAGGTACAATAACAAGTTCTCGTGTACACATTTCCCTGCCCTGGGTGACTGTTAGCACTGCTGAACACTTCAATAAGCCCTCATACCCAGGAGGAGTGAACCTCCCCCCAGAAGGATGTAGAGCTGGCTTGTGGTACTCTATCCTCTCACTCTGTTTTCAGCTGACCTGCAACACACATGGATGTCCTGCCCCTAAAACACAGGGATGGCATTCCAACAGTTTCTAGCAACACTGCTTAAGCAAAGAAATCAATACATGCACTAAAAAAAAAAAAAGATACTTCCAGCTTTGTCTTGGTAAAAATTAACTTATTTACTGTAATCAACTCACTTTTACAACAGACTAGCCACACATCCCTCCCCCAGGAAACAGCATATAGCTGTAGGCAGCTTTCAAGGAACACACTAATCATCTGTGTCCTTATGGGCACTACCTTTTCTAATGGTCTTCGACTTGCCTTTCATTCTGCACAGCAGTTGACATAGGATTCAGTGTTGGGCTGACTGACTTGTTTCTATCCCATATTAGCATTAACTCGGCCATTCGTTCTTCTGCACACTGGGCTGTGAGGCGGGCTTCTGCATCCTGGTCCCAGCAGTCTTCGATTGTCTCTTTCAGTGACCTGACGGCCTGAAATGCAATATAAACCCATTAACCACCTATTACAACTTTTTCTTAAACTAATATTCTGACATAACATAATATTCATAACAACTTAAACTTTACACATTTACATTAGTCCTTTAAAGATACAATAAACTCCCTACAGACCACAAACACTATTTTTTTTTAGGGGGCAGTAACCAGGGAACAATCATGGCAATGCAGGTCTCTCAGTCCTGTTGTGAACAATGCATATGACAGAATCAGAAAAATAACACATTTTAAAAACAAACAAAAAAATGGGATAGTGAAAGCATTTTTATGGTAGGACAACTTCCTTCCCATTATATGAATGTACTTCAGCCCCACAAACTGTGATGCATGAAACAACTACTCAAGGTACCTAAGTGTGTGTGTTGCTAGATGCATAAATTGGGTAGATTTGACAGAAATAAATTCATCCCACTGGTGTTTTTTTAAGAAAGTGTGAAAGGCTATTTTTGGTTGTAATCAAGACACCAACAGACCTGCTGTCCACTGGTATTCTCAATCTCACTAACTTTGCATTTGGTTTCTACCTTCCTTCTTGATATTTTCAGGTGTATACTTTTCACCACTTTTAGACAAACCATGAATTTCACTGGTAGTGCAGTGTGCACACAAAATGAAGAGGAAAAAACACTTTACACAAAAAATATTACCATTATGTAATATTCCATTATGGAAGTGGCAGTATCATCATCTTAATACCTACTTTGATGTTCATATTTCCTCAACAAAAGGTGGAACAAATCTGGGAAGGCACTTCTAAATACAACAGATACAAATCAGGCAACATTCCTGAACAGCAAGCCCAGTACACAAGAGCATGCTGATGGAAGCAGAAGTCCACCACAGGGAGTCCACCTGAATGCAGCTGCCCCTCTTTACATCATCACCTAGTTCTCCAATGTACCTTTGAAACTTTTATTTAGAATCTATCAATTCTCATGAGGAAAAAAGACAAAATATTTCTCTCATACGCAAGAGTGTAAAACACATTTCCCTGAAGAGAACCACCACAGTTACAACAGAAGGTGAAGGTTATGGTTTTATCTTGCTTCATCTGTTCTTCCTGAATACCACCAATAACGAGACGTCTTCTGAATAGTGGAACTATGTCACCACTATTGCTAGACAACAGGGGCTACAGATACAGCAAAGGATAAGGGGTGAAAAAGACAACACATCTGCCTCCTTTCAGAAAAATTTGTGGTGGGTACCTGAAGAATAAACAGCACTTTGCTACCCACTGAGCATATGCAACATCCACAGTGAAGGATGCAGAAGGAAGACACAGTTTTCAGTAGAAAGCATCTCTATTAAACTTTTTTCAAGTGACTAAGATTCCAAATGGGTTTGATTCTCACTAAAATATGGTACTAAAAAGAAAATCTGTGAATATCTTAGCAATATTCCCTTTGAGTAATATTCAAAATGCCAATATGACTGCACCTGCCATGAGGAAACCAGCATCTGCAATCAGGTACACCTATCTTTTGGTAAAAGCATTTGATGTTGGGTGTAGTTTCAACAAGCTGACTCTACAAAGCTCACGATGCTTGCCTCAGGTCCTGCTTATTACAGATTGGATTCTGCATCAACCAAGCTATTATATCTTGGTGGTATATCTTTGAACCAGTGATTTTTCCAGCTAATGCACTCCTTCCAGATAAGGTCTGTTTTTCCAGTTTCACCTGCAGAGATTACTGATAGACCCTTTTTTTATTAAGCAAACTGTTGACTCACATGCTGTGGAGAACTGTGCCTACCTGTCTCTAACCTTCTCTACACAGATAAGGCTATCGAGAGGGGGGGATATATACGGAATGTGAGCCCCATCTAGCCTTCCATGACCTCGCTGATCTCTGGCATCAAGTTTCTGGAACCACCAGAGCTGTGAGACTGTCATGCGTAGGGCTCTGAATGCCCTCCAACTAGTGAGGGTACCAGGGTCTTATTCCATCTTCTTCATCATCCATTACTTGGCCGCTTTTAGATCATGGAATCTTAAATGAGCAACTCTAACACAACTGTAATCTTACTGTAACAGTCTTCAAATGGTCTACCTCTAACCTTCTGTGGCATTTGCAGGGGATGCCACTAGTTTAAATTGTTCTTTGAAATACCATTTATTTTATTTATCTTACATTTGTTTACCGGGACAGTCAGACTGGATGCATGTCCATTTTCAGCGGAGGCCCGGGGAGAAAAGCTCCACATAAACAAAAATATACACTGATTACACAAAAGTTACAAAAAACAACTATAATATATAAAAAAACAAAATGATTATTTACATTATATACATTGGTTATGTAGTGTTCCCTTAATAGGGACTTCACAATTCTCATGGACAGACACAGTTACAAGTTAGATTGGCTACAGAGCTTGGTGGCATTGTTGCAGGTAATAATTACTGTTTATGCTATCAGCTGGTGGCGTTGTTGCAGCTAATGATAATTACTGTTTATGCTATCAATTTATAGCTAGCCAGGGTTGGTACATGGGCATAGCCAATTCACTTTGAGATGCTGTTTGAGGTTTTATTTTTGAAGAGACTTTTGGAGGATTGTAGAGTTATATAGTTTGGCAATGAATTCCAGGTTTTTCCCACAAAGTTGTCAAACAGGGATTCACCAGCTGAGTTATTTGCTTTGTGGGTTTGGACAAGCAATTTAAAGACTGACCGTAGGGATCTCAGGTTACTATATGGCTTAATATTTTTTAGTGCAGGGGGTTCTTCGGGGTGGTACAAAACATTGTGTGCTATTGAGTTGATTGAATTGTATTAAGTTGGGCAGCTCTAGCCACTCTAGTTGTTTCAGGTTCTCTGGGTGGAGCCAGTGGCGAATCTGGCAATATGGTTGTAGCTATGGGATAGCTTACTTAGTTTGGTTTTGTTGAGGTTTGAGAGTACAGGTGAGGCATATAAAAGAGAAGACAGTAGGTGTGATCAGGCGATTGTAGTCCTAGCCAGTGGGGTTAAAAATGCTTTGTTTCTATACAGTGATCCAAGCTTCTTATTGAGGTCTGTATGGTTTGTAGATCAAATCTGAGATTATTGTCTATGATAACCCCTAGAAGTTTAATGTGTTGATCTGGGGAAATAGTGGTGCCACTGTTAGATGTGACAGAGAATGACAGTTTGGTAGATCTACTAGTGGGGGTGAAGAGTAGAAGTTAAGTTTTATAGGGATTCAGTAATAGGCGTTGGTTGGAAAGCCAGTTCTCAATGGTGTTAAATGTATTTTGGGTTAATATTTGCAGTTCGGATAGGGAGGTGGCTGAGCAGATCAGAGTGGAATCATCAGCATATTGAATACAGGTAGCTTTAGGGATAGCAGTGTGAAGGTTGTTGATAAAAATGGAAAAGAGTAGCGGACCAAGTATGGAGCCTTGAGGGACACCCAAGTGTGAGAGATAGCTGATTGGAGAGTTTGCCCTGCCATAGTACTGCCTGTTGTCTACCAATCACGTAGGACTGGAACCACTGGATAGTGTGGTTATTGAGGGAGACAGATTTTAAATAGACTATGAGAAGTTCATGGTTGACCATATCAAAGGTTTTTGATAGGTCAAGGAAGAGGGCAGGGGTTAGCCTATTGTCATTTCTGTTTTGGTTTATAGCATTAGTAAAGGAAAGGAGGGCTGAGGTGGTGCTGTGGTATGGCCTGAAGCCATGCTGGGAGCTGGATAGTAATTTATTCTGCATAAGGTATTGCATTTGTTGTTTGTGTACACATTTCTCCATTATTTTGGCTAGTGGGGAAAGAATGGCAATGGGTCTATAGTTGGATATGTCCGTAGAGCTAACACCTTTGTGGAGTGGGATGACATGGGATATCTTCCAGAGGGAGGGAAGAGCATTTTTGGATAAGGTTCTGTTAACAAGGATAGATATGGGATATGTAATGGCATCTACAGCTATCTGTAGGTACTCTGCAGGGAGGAGGTCAGCAGCAAGGGTGGTAGTTTTTAGTTTGTTTAGAAGAGTTTTGATGAAACTAGTGGATATTGGTTGGAAGCTAAATTTGGAGTGATTAGTGGATAGATTGCGTTCGATTCTCAGCTAGAGCGTCTTCTGTGTGGAGGCATGTGTGAATGGGCGTGCCTTCGTTGAAGGTTGTGCGTCAGGGCTGGTAACTCGGCACGTAAAAATCCACTACCAAACATTAGCGGACCGGAGTTCCGCTGTGGCGACCCCTAACCGGGATAAGCCGAAAGGCAACAACAAGTGGATAGATTAGATGTGTGATTTAAGTTTGTGGAAGTTAGCTGATTTGCTAGAGATTGGATTGTTTCAGTGAAAAAATTGTTGTAAGCGCTGGCTATGGTCTCTGGAGAACTATGGTTAAAGTTAGCTGGGGTTGGGGTGGTAGAATGACCTGGATGAAGTAGCTGATTTAAGACTGTCCAGACCTTTTGGGGTAGTTTTGGTGTTTATGTAGGAGATTTTGGTAGAAGCTTTTTTGTCCAGTAAAATAGATTTTTACTGGATAACAAATGTAAAATGAATAAATAAAATAAATAAATACATGACACAGTGCTTTACTACTGCATATCCTGTAGATCAATATTAGACTGGCAAACTTTTATTTAATCATTAGACACAGAACACACTACACCTACTGGCAGTAAACAATTTACTCCTCCTAATTTATTTCACTATATATTGCAAGGTAGAGCTGTACTCAACAGCCTGTCGGTGCAGCCTTGTCAGTCTGCTGGCATGGGCCTCGGCATTGGTAGCCCTCTCCGCTGCAGCTGTAGGGGGAATTCGCATTGTGTCATCACTGACACTAACTCTGCAAGTGCCTCTCCACTAGGGGAATAGCATTTTAGGGAGGGGACTCCTGAATCAATGAGACTCTAATGGATCTTTATCTTGACATCTCAGAAGCATATAGTTTCCCGACATCTTTTACCAGACGAGAGTTGGCTGGTTAAAAAAGGACAAACTGTCACTGCATGTGATGGTAAGATACTTCAGGGCACCTTGTCTTCCTTCCAGTGGCTCCAGACGAAGTTGTGCCACTCAGGACCATGTAAGCAGCAGTAATAAAACCTTTCAGTCATCATCTCTAGATTGTCGCTTGGATACAACAATAACCATGCACGAAGAGCAAGGTGTGGACTATGACCAGGTTGCAAACACGCCAATCATTTATTCAAACAAACACATGAAGATTTAGCACTTCCACCCTCACTGGGGACTTTATCAGAATAACATCTCTAAAAACATCATATCTTTAAATACCAGCTCATTATTGTTCTTTTTTAAAGAGACAAGCATTCAAAAAATATACTACCATACAATAATCCCCTTAAAATGACATTTTGACATTTTAAACCATTAATTCCAAAAAAGTTTTCCACAGTCCTCTATGAAATAACTATTAATAAGACATAACAATAACAAATGTAATAATTAGTTCATACTAAAAACATACACTAAAATTATTATAAATTTGGAGTGCTTAACCTTAGAACAGACTGAACTGAAATGTTTTCGTTAAGCCCTGGAGGTGTCGCAGCATTTAATCCAATTCTTTCTGGCACATCCTCCACAGTGTATTTAAACAGAGGGAATTGTGCCTCTGTGGGATTTTTGTATTTGGCAAAATGTTCTGGATGTTCATGTCTTATATTAGGAAGATGGGTAGAACCCTAAGAAAGAGGATTTATGAACATAATTATGATATTCAAAAAAAAGTTTAGTGCTTTAGCTAAACGTGCTAATGTATGAAAAAAGAATGTATTAAATTTTAACTTGGGATTGTTAAGTAGGCTGAGAAGAACCCGATGGGTGGCGAATGGAAAATGTTTTTGGAATTTAAGTCGGCATGAGTAACTTTCTTTGTTTGGGGGGGGGGGGGGCACAAAAATGACTTTCCCGTTTTTTTTTTTTTTTTTTGGTTATCAAAAACACACATTTATTTTATCTCCATAACAATTTACAGTTGGTGCAATCCATATAAATGATGTACTTTCAGTGTGTGTCAACACCGCCTCTTAATCTTTATAAACATCATATTTGAATGTGTACAAGCTGAGGAGACCCAAGTTGACACAATTTTCAATTACTATTACACCATTACTTGATTGTTTCACTTTGTTTATAAATGACCACTTCCCTATCACAGATTTTCCCCAACAAAAAAGGTACAAACAAATATATGGAACTATGTACATTATTTACATTCCAGTACACTAGTGACCCCCATTTACCTTCTGCCTGCCCTAATAAATTTTTACTCCTCTTCCCTCTTCTTTCTTACATCTTCTCTCTACTTTGTACCCGTCTCTGCCATTGAAAATTAAAATTTGTTTTCTACCTCTCAGCAAGCTCCTCTATTTCCTCAATTCTAGTTTTTTTTTTTTATCAGTTTTCCACTTTTGGTTATGGCTTTCACTGCCAACATTAATATTTAGATTAACTCTAAAACAAAAAAATAAAAAAAATATTCAGATTAACTCCGTTGTCCCCCTGCCCAATTTATCTTCAGCATTAAGCCCTAACAGAAACTCCTATTTTTACTAATACCCCCTCTGCCCAGTCAATGCTTTTTCAGAACTTTTAGTTCTTTTTTTCAAATCCTGTTAATCTACACAATTCCAAAAAATAGGTTGCCAGTCCCCCTTTTTTCCTGTATTAAATCTCCAGCAATTCGTCTCAGCGGCTGGAAAAAGCTCTTTGCTGGTGTACAAAAATATTTGTGGTGAAGAATTTTCCACATGTATATGTGGAATCCTTTAACAATTATTGCTGCTCTTGACAATGACCAGAGTTCGAACCCTCTTTTTCACTGGTATTTACTTCCTTAGTGTCTTTTCCTATTCCTTCTTCATTAATCCTAGCTTTTTATTTTGGACTTCTTGAATTAACTTGTATAGTTCAGAAATTGACCCTCTTTTCTCTTTTTGTCCCATCCTTACTTCATTTACCCAATTTATTAGACCTGGTCAGTCCTCTCACTTTATATCAACTTTCCTTATCCGTAAAGAATGTGAGGTAAGAGGGTTTTACCAATGGGGCCTGCAGCTCTAAGATTCTTATAGCCAAAGTTACAGTCACTAGAAACACAGTCTTCCAAGATACATATCTGAGGCTCACTGTAGTGTTTGGCTCAAAGGGTAGTGGTGGGGGGTCAGTTATAACTGATGAGATGAAGTACAAGTTCCATGGACACAGTGTGTCTTTTAATGGAAGTCTTGAATAAAAAGTACTTTCCAGAAAGGACTAACTGGTCCTGGCAGCTGCTAATGAGATAAACCACCTTCTCTGATGAAGACTACAGATCACCACTAAATGCGCCACTATGGAGGATTAGTGAAGTCCTTTCTAGGAAAGTTCTGGAAATTATTACAAAAAAACTACTCTAGGGGAACTATCTGGAGGCTGTATGCCTTTACTACTTGTCCAATAGACAAATTTTTTCCATTTCTTTATGTAAGAAGTCTACATTACTTGTGATATAAAAGCCAGAACGTGTCTGACCTGATCAGTGAATCTGGAATTGCTGGCCATGTTCAAAAATTAAAAAAGACCCAACTAAAACTGAGAGCAGGCACTTTTGTCCACCCAGGGTACTCTTTAGGGGTGAGATATAGCAAAGCACTGAAAGGGATGAATCTAAATTGACATTCTATGCTGTGCAAGGCCAGCAATGAAAATCACAAGGGGTGTGTGTGTGTGTGTGTGTGTGTGTGTGTGTGTGTGTGTGTGTGCGTGTGTGTGTTTACAGTGCCAAAAGTATCATTCTGGATTTGGAGGCCTTAAATTTCTAGATCACTGTGAGGATGAACAGAAGTGGTAGGCAAGCACAGAAAAGGATTTAAAGCCACATCTCCACCACTGCATGTCCCACTTTGTTGACACTGATAAGATCAACACTTTGGAAGAATTAAACAGAGAGGAGCACTGTGAGGGACTATAAGACAATGATATGAAAATGCGCCTCCTGTGGGTTGTTGTGGGGCCAAGGAACCCTACGCTGTTCTTTCCTGGAAATGCTCCAGCATGCTATGACAGAAGCATCTACGGTAAGCATGGCCACAGCAAAGGTAATGTGAAATGATTTGCTTATGATGACATTGGGAGGGGGCGTGACAGCTATGATGACACTGGAGGGGGGGACTTACGCAGTCATTCCAAGCACCAACTTACAATGATAATTCCTTTGAGAAAGTGATTTCTTATGCTGACACCACTGCAGCCTGATCATCTACTGCAAAAGTCTGCTGTGCAAGCTAGCATGTGGCACTATAAAATGGCAGCTGCCATGACAACCCAAAATTTTGAATACTAATTCTGTCACTCCATCTTCAACTAAAATAAGCTGCAGTGGGACCAACTATGGGGCTCTATCTTACAGACAGTAGAAAGGTTTTTAGCAGGTCATGGTATTCAAAACACATCCCAAGAGGGTAGTGAATGTAAGTGAAGAAAAAAAAATAACTGAGGTACCCAGGACACTGAGCCATCTGATCAAAAAGTGTGGTTGAACAATTGCCACAGGGACGCTGCTGCAGTGAAGAGTCAATGATACAATCGGGGAAAACTTTGGTCAACAGTAGTCTGGTCAGCAGCTGCAGTCAACATGCACTTGGTGAACTCCCTGATGGCTAAGGAGAGACCAAACTGCAGGCTTCTGTACTGACAGCAACACACACAAACATCCTGCACTCCTTGGCTATTTTTACTCAGTGCTATGCCTCCTGAAGGACCACAGAGCACATCCAGTCTTCCCTTGACAGACACACAAGGATCATCTGCAGCGACACTACCTTGAATTTTTATACTGCTGATATCCAAATGTTCAAATGTTCGAAACTCATATGGCCGACACCATATGAGCGAATGTTTGAAAGGCCGACAAATGATAGCGGAGATCCCGCTACAGTGCGGGACTGGGAGATTCCCTTTCCTGCACTGTAGTGTGATCTCAGAGTGAGAATATTTAAGTAGCAAGGAGTGTGGGGGGCACAGAGGGGCTTGCCCCCCTGCATAACACAGTTTTACTGTGTTTACAGGTAGGTAAATTGTGCTATTTCTGGATGTCGGTCTTTCGGGATGTCGATCATATGGTGTGGGCTATATGAAAGTCTGCATTCTGAACGGTCGACATTCTGAAGTAGACCCATCTTCTGTCTATTAAGTATGGATTACTGGGAAAGTCTGACTGGGAAGAAGCCCAATTTCAGTGGAAGCCCAAGGAAAAATTCTCCAAATTATTACAAAACATTTTAAGATCAATTCTACAATCTTAAAAAAATAAAACAAAAACATCTGCAGTTTAAATAATTACAAATTAGACATAATATAAAAACATTGGTTAAGAATCGATATAAAGTACATGGCAATCATTTAATACTTAGAGAATATTTTAGAGAGTTTGTACAGAAATTAAAGGTAAGTTAATCTAATACAAAAGGAATATCAATATGACGTGAGGGGAAAACAGGCTTATGGAATATTTAGAGAGAAAGTCAGGAAAGAAAATTAGATAGCAGTAAGGAAGTACGTGAAAAAGGAAGAGTTAAAAAGGTATAAGGAATGAAAAGGTACTTGTTCACATTTAGGGATATAGTTTGTTATTAGCACCAAGAATCCACAGTAACCTTAACCATTCTTCTACTGGGTCCTTTTGGAAGGTTGTTTTGTTGAAGGAGGGGATGGGTTTCTTTCCTACATGTTTTCTCTAATGGGGTAAAGTTTTGGGCAAGGAATTGAATTTTTGTGTACTGGAGATGATGGTATTTTGTAACCTCTGGATATTATCATTCTTACCCCCACCTGTAAGTGATCTTTGATCATGCTTCATAATGAAGAAAAAACCTTCTCTTGACTGCCTCCAGAAAGGAGTGGTTGGGGATGCTGTTCACAGTCCATGAACTGCCTGTGGCCCCTGACTGGTGATTTCCCTTATCTATGTCAATGTTACAGCGACTGAGAGTGCACTCTCTCTGCTCCCTCCCTGCTTTCATAGGTAGATACTAGGCTATTGGCCCTAGGGCCTATATAAGCCTAGCCAAAAAGGTACCCTGGCTTTCGCCACGCAAGAAAATTATTATCCTGTGCCCCTGTCGAGCAAAGCCACAGAAGTGATACTCGGGGTGAATTTCCTATCTCCCATTCAATCATCAAGATTTTTTTGAAGAGTGCTAATGAGGAGCCTTGTTCGATATAGATAGGTAGTTTGTTCCAGAGTATGGGAAGTCTCTGGTACAGGAATCTATCCCTCCAGCATGTTCAGTTTACTGTGGTGACAAGGTTTAGGTCCCTAGAGCATGTAGCTCAGAGGGATTGGGATTTCTTGAAGTGGAGCATGTCCAACAGCTCTGGGTTTGACATAGCTTTGTATGTTAGGTAGAGATTGCCTCTGAGTAGGTGATATGCGACAGAGTAAAGCTGGAGTTTTTTGAGACGGTCTGCATAGGACATCAGTTTGAGGTCAGTAATCCTCTTTGTGAAATACTTCTGCAGCCTTTCCAGTTGTTGTAGATGTCTTGTGAGGTACATACCAAAAGGGACATTGTATTCTATAATGGGTCTAATGAGTGACGAGTAGAGGGGAACAATGACCTCTGTTCCTGGATGAGAAACCTTTTGTGATGAGGTGTGCCACGTAGAAGGATTTCCTGACTACTGTGCTGATGTGATCGTCAAAGGAGAGACTACTGTCCACCTGTGTCCCAAGGTCTCTTGTCACATTTTTGGTGTTAGGTAGACTACCGCCTATGTGGTAGTTCATGGGTACAGAGTTTTTACCAACAGGGATGACAATGTACTTTTTGGGATTGAGCTTCAGGGCATGGCTTTGACACCAGGCATCTGTCTCAGTGAGGCCCTTTTGTAGGATGTCCACATCGTCAGGCGTTTCAGTTACGGCTCCTAGTTTGCAGTCATCTGCGAACTTAATTAGCCAAAGACCTTCTGTGTTAGCCTGTACTTCAGAGAAGTAGATACCAAACAGGAGAGGACCCAGGACTGAACCCTGTGGTACTACACTTGTCACTGGTCTGAAGTCGGATTTGGAGTCTGCTACTTTCACAGTGTGGGTTTTGTCCATGAGCCAGTTGGCAACACATCTTGTGACATAGGGATTTATACCTAGTTTAGTGAGTTCATCTATAATTCCAGAGGGGGGGGCGGTGTCGAAAGCCTTGGTGAGATCTAGATAGGCTGTGTGAACCACCATACCCTCACCTATGGCTTTGGTGACCGCTTCAAAGGAGACATGACCTGCCTTTTACAAACTCAAACTGAGTGGGGTCCAGAGTTTGGAGATTATCAATGTCATTGTTAATAAGTTAAATGATGATACGTTCCATAGCCTTACATACCAGGCTCGTCAGGCTAATGGGGTGGTAGTTCCCGAGGTCTGTTGTGGCTACCCCTTTGTGGAGTGGGATAATCATCGCTGTGAGCCATTCAGTGGTCACAAAGCCTGAGTTGAGGCTATGACTGAACATGGTACTTAGGTGGGGTGCCAGTTCGTTCTGTAGTTTGTGTAGAACGCAGCCTGGGGTGTTGTTAGGTCCCATGGATGCTGTGTTCTTGGCTTTGGAGAGTGTGGTTTTTACTTGTGCAGCCGTGATTACAGGAACTTTGCATTCTTCTGGTATAGAGATGTGCCCTTTAGGGGGTAAAGTTAGCACTGAACCTATCTGCCAGGATGGTGGCAATATCAGTTGGTTCTGTATATTTAGTGCCATTGTGCTGTAACTCAGAGCAGATCTGAGTGTTGCCATTTAGATTCTTGACATAGCTATAGAATGCTTTGTGGCGGTCTTTAGAATCAGTGGCGATTTTATTTTCATAACTAGCTTTGGAGGATTTTATGAGGGATCTCAGCTTCTTACTGAGACTGACCAGGGAGTTCTTCCAATCATGGGATTTTACTCTTTTTTGCAACAGTTTCTTTCTTCTGTTGTAGAGTTTGTTTATGGCAGGGGGCCGCCAGATTGGCTTCCTTTTTTTTTTTTTTTTGGAGGATAGCATCCTGGTTCTGTTAGGGATTGCATGCTCCATGCACTCGTGTAAGTGTTTATTAAAGTGCATTTGTGTAGGATTCAGCAGTCGTACCTCTATTGCCCATCTGCATGGGTGTCGTGAAGTTTGGCAACTCTGTCTTAAGAAGCGTGAAGTTGGCTTTGGAGAAATTTGTTACTGTGGATTCCCTAATGGGGGGTGGGGACGGGATGTGGATGTCTAGGGTGATTAGCTTGTGGTCAGATCTGACCAATGAGGAATTGACCTCTGGTGTGGAACACTGGTTTCCCATGTTGGTAATGACCAGGTCTAGGATACTGCTGACCCTGGTGGTGATGTGGATAAGTTGATCCAAGGCGTTGGAATTTATGAATTCTAGAAAACGGTGAGCAAAAGAGTTGGTACACAAGTAGTTTTTCCAGTCAATGGTGGGGTAGTTGAAATTGCCCATTATTAGGGTGTTAGGTTGTACCCTAATATTTTCCAGTGTATCAAAAAATGAGTGAGAATCCTGGGGCATGGTGGGGATCTGTAGCAAACTACAATTTGGATTGCGGTCTTGCCCAGAGTTAGTTGCACTTGGATAATCTCGGATGCATTATGCTCAGCAACTAGCCTGGAGGTGTGGATACCCTTAATGAATATGGACACGTCTCTGCCTTTAGTGTTTCGGTCCAGGTTAGGTGGCCGAAAGATGTGGTATGAATTATAGCCTGGTAATGCAGGGGTGCTCTCTGGAGCCTTGAACCAGGTCTCTGTCACTGCAGAGATGTCGATGTTCTCCATTTTAAAGAGTGCCTCGACTGACTGCATTTTGAGGTTTAGACTTCTAGCATTGAGTAGCATTACCCTCAGATTTTGCTTGCTTGAACCTGTTACGGTGGTGAATTTGCCATTTGACCCTTGCCTAAAAAAGGCACTATAGGGGTGGCAAGAGCCTTAGCCAGTATCCGGAATCCCAGGGGCGACAGGTGCAGGCCATCTCTGGCAAAGCATCATGGTCTGTTGATCATGTCATCCCAGGCAGACAGATACTGGATCCCCTTAGAATGACACCAGAAGCTTAGCCAATTGTTGAAGTCAATCATTTTGTCCTTGTACTGTGGTACAATTCTGGGTGATGGCAGGATGCAAGATAACAGATCTGATGGGAATTATCTATACTCTTACCATGATGGCCAATTTTTTTTTTTTTTTTTTTACAACGATGTTAATATCATTAGCCAGATGTTAGGTGCTGTACCTGGACATGGAATTTTCCACTTAGGAACTAGTCTTAATTTTTTTCTCAAGTTTCGTTGACTGTTATTTCATTCTATTTCACATCCTGTAATTTAGAGCTTCTTACTGCTTCAACATTGATTTCTAAAAGTCTTTTGGATTTCTGATACCATGACGGGAATGGACTCCATTCTTAAGTCAGGGTATAATTAAAGTTCATGAAATTAGTACTGCTTTGATATTTGATGTTAGCCAAAAGTGATCTTCACAGCACCTGCAATGTGCCCATAACTGACTTGTACTGTAATTCATATGGAATTATATGTACTGTTAGCATATCTAAATACAACTGTAAACTTTTTTTTTTGGAGACCCATTGCTCCTACTTGTATTGGAACTGTCTGGGTATCCTTCTTCCACATTGTTCTTATTTCTGCCTGCAAATCCTGGTATTTTATGACTTTGTGAGTCTCTGCATGTAATAACTGGGTGAAACAATTTCAGTGGCCAATACTAATTTTCTCTTCTTTTCAAGGACCACTATATATATATAGTTTTCTCACATCTGATTTTTTTGTTTATAACACATGATTACATGCGATTTAAACTTCATCGTTCTCTATAATGCTTTGTGACATGTTTCCAATGCTTGTCAGTTACTTAAAAATTGTACTGTTTGTACAATCCCAAATGCAACAGTCTTGTCACATTATTATGCCTTTCTGTATACATGCCTGCTGCCATGAGTGTATCACACCCAGCAACAAGTATGTGACTATTTCCAGTTCTGTTTTCCAGTACCTGCATTTGCCTGTTTCTTTCACATAATCAATGGACATAAACCAATGTGGACATAATCTACTATCCTGGGTCACCATTATTAACTACTCATCTTTTGGTTTGAATTCACCTCTCCCTAACCATTCCTGCGTCATATCATGATAAAGTTGTTAGATTTATGAACTTGCCACAATATTTATGCCTTCGCCACATTTCTTTCTTACCTGATCCTTCTCCTTATATTCTTTCTTTTGTTTTTGGCACATATTCAGTTGCTGCCTGATTTGTTTACTACTGGTTTGATTTCCATTTCTGCTTGACACTGACATGCTTCTGCTAAACTAAGCAGGGAAGTCATCTTAGACTTCTCATGTTTTAAAACTTTTGCTAAGTTTGGATTTGGAGGGTTCAGCAGATATGCATGTAATCCCATGATTGCAGCTCTAGATATGTAATCAATTTTGAGGATGCCCATACCTCCTTCAGAATGAGGACATAAGCTTGATATACACTGATTTTTATATATCGTTTGAAAAGCACGAAGCATCTTTCTTGTTTTCCTGTCCAACTGATCCAGTACCGTTTGGGGCCAATCACCCAAAACTGCAACTTATAACAAGAACAAATTGTTTTATAACTTGGATTTTTTTCTTAGATGTTAGGGCTGTTTTTACCATTAGTTTTAGTCTTCTAAAGTATTCCTTACTGAGTTTTGTTGGCATTTGTTAATGTTTTATTGCCAATCTTTCCATCTGTTCCCAAATATTTATATACTCCTTCCTGCTTAAGTACCTTTATATCACATTCCTGTCCCAGATTGTCATATTCCTGGTGCTGCAGCTTTCCTGCTTTAAAAGTTGCCTTTGCACAATTATCAAGACCAAATGACATTTTTACATAATTGAGAAATTGTTAACCACTTGCAGTTGTGAGTTCTTCTCTGCATCTGATGTACTATACAGTTTTAAGTCATCCACAAAAAGAAGTTGAGAAGTCTTTAAACCTGGCCGTTTTCTAGGAGCCAAATTGTAACATGACCTAATCTGTTAAGTAGATAGATTTAGGGTTAAGAGCAAGACAAAAAAGCAGCAGTTAGAAAAGAGAGACACTGAAATATCCCCCCCTCTGAATTTTTATCCCTGGGCTAATAATTTGCCCTTTGTCATGGCATAGATGCAAAGTGGTTTGCCACTGTTTCATGGTCACTGCAATCTAACTGATCAATATAGGGTGCATCTTAATTTGTAAACAGTAAAGTTTGCACAGAAAGGCAGTATCAGAATCACACACCACGTACTTAATGAAAAATAATAAAATGTATTGAGCGCACTTTTGTCAAAAGACTTCTTAGCAGTAACAAAGTACTCAATCAAATTTCCATTTTAAAACCACATTCGGCATGCCATAGGTTGACAAAGCCACAAAACTTGACATCATTTCCCCTTAACCTAAACACTTATAAAAACCTATCCATCCTACATAAAAATCAGCGCACCAAGTGTTAACATATACAGTATCTCCAAAAAATATATACATAATAAATGAACCATCAATTCATGTACAAATAGTCACATTTTCATAAAGCTAACACAAATAAACATTATTAAATAAAATACATTGATTTTAATCTTAGCAAGGAGCCAAGAGACAATCTGTCATTAAGCACAGGTACAATACATACATTTGTCAATCAGGGTCAGAAGAATTGGTGGCCTGGGTTCCAACCTCGACAGAATCAATGGAGGGGGAGAGGAACAGTTTATCAGAATTAGACTTTGTAAATTTGGAAAACATGGACAATTATGGGGTTACAATTGTTAAAAATCTTTGTGGTAACTTTATTGTTTATAATTATAGCCACATCAATGTTGGGTCTGAATGGGCTGAATTATTTTCCAAAGGTTTTAACTTTGTGCCTGCAAGGAAAGCTAACTTAGTTGACACTATATTACAGCTGAAAATGTTTTGTAGGAAACTGAATCTTGCTATGTATTTTCCTGGTGACAATTTGAACCTTAATTTAGGACGGTTGTCTAGACCTAGTTTGTTCATTCCCCCAGAGTTTGTTCATTCCCCCAGTTCACCTAATAGTGCAGATTTTTGAATCCCTTTGTGAGTTAGAAATTAGGGAAACTTTGACAAAGGGTAAACAGTTGACACCCTCGAATTTGTCCGAGGCAGAAACACTTTTTTTGAAGGATGTTTTACCGAGAGGTGACATAAGACTCATGAAACCGGACAAGGGAGGGGGGGCTGGTGGTAATGGACAAAAAAGTATACAACGGAAACATTTTAACTATGCTTTTTAGTTCATGTTATATGGAAGTGTTTTAGAATGAATTAAACTTGGCTTACAGGAATATAGACTTCACTTTAGAAGAATTACTTTTGAATGGTCAAATTTGCCTGGACCTTTTTGATTTTTTTTTTTTTGAATTTTAAACATCCCAAAATTCCAACTATTTCTGGAATTCCGAAGGTCCACATATCTATAGTGAACCCCCCCCCCCTTTGCTCCTAACTGTCGACGCCAAGGCGTCAAAGATTCTTTGCTTAGCAAAATACATTGACAGCAAGGTCAAGTATGTACTAGACGATAGGCAATGGGTGATAAATCCCTGGACTACATGAAAAGAGACATACAGGAGCTCTCTGATTATGTAGCCCAGGCAGGTATGACCCTGACCTTGAGCAGTATCCTACCTTCACCAAGAATGATGCCACAATACAGAGACAAGATGATCAGCTTTAATAATTGGCTTAATCTCTGGTGTCATTCAAAGGGGATCCAATGTCTGCCTGCCTGGGATGACATGCTGGACAAGCCACGCTGCTTCGCAAGGGACGGCTTGCACCTGTCACCCCTGGGCTTCCGGATATTGGCAAAGGCTCTTGCCACCCCCATAGTGCCTTTTTTAGGCAAGGTTCAAATTCTAAACCTACCACCCTAGAACAAAACAAAGGAAAAAAAACTAAGGGTAATGCTGCTCAATGCCAGAAGTCTCAACCTCAAGATGCACGCACTCGAAGCCCTTCTCAGTATGGAGAACATCGATGTCTGTGCTGTGACTGAAACCTGGTTCAAGGCTCCTGAGAGCACCCCGGCACTATCAGGTTTTACCTCATATCAAGCGTTCCGACCCCAAAATCCGGACAACACCAAGAAAGGAGGAGGGGTGTCCATATTCATCAAAGACTCCCTCACCTCCAGGTTGGTGGCAATGCACGATGCATCAGAGACCATCCAGGTGCAATTAACCGTAGGCAAGACTGCTCTGCAATTTGTTGCATGTTACAGGCCACCCTCTCAAACTCAGGAACCTCACACAGCTTTCCTGAAAACTCTGGAGGGGATAAATGTAACCCCAAACACCATCATACTAGGTGATTTCAACTATCCGAATATAGACTGGGATCACTACTCAAGCCCCAACACTCTAGCCCAAAGGTTCCTAGAGTTCATAAACTCAAATGCCATGGAACAACTAGTCACCATGCCCACAAGAGGCGAAAACATACTAGATCTCATCATCACGAACATGGGGTCACAATGTTCAACACCGGAGGTATACCCCTCATTGGTAAGGTCAGATCATAAACTAATCTCACTGGAAGTCCACATCCCGCCCCCACCCCAGATAAAGACCACAGTGAAGAACTTCTCTAAAGCCGACTTCACACTTCTTAGGACTGGTGTGGTCTCTTTCAAGGCCCCCGAACCAGCGGAAACCATCACTAAAGCCACTGAATCACATACAAATGCCTTCTACCAGCACCTCCAGGACTGCATGGATCAGGCAATCCCAAACAAAACAAAGACTCTTTGTACCAAAGGCAAGCGTCCAGTCTGGTGGACCCCAGCCATAAACAAGCTCTACAACAAAAGGAGAAAGCTACTACAAGACAGAGCAAAATCCCTAAAAGGGAAGACACCCTTGATCATTATAAGTAAAAAACTAAGAGCTCTCATAAAATCATCCAAGGCAAATTTTGAAAGAAAAATCGCCAAGGACTCAAAAGACAATCACAAAGCCTTTTTTAGTTATGTTAGAAACCTTGGAGGAAACTCCCAGATATGCTCAGAACTAGTTCAAAATGATGTAAATATCACTGAACCTACAGACATTGCCAACATACTGGCTGACAGGTTCAGTGGAAAGCCCCCCTCCCCCCCAAAAGGAGAAATATCTATACCAGAGGATTGTAGCCTCCCAAACATCTCAAATGCTCAGGTGAGAACAGCTATCTCCAAGGCGAAAAACACAGCATCCATGGGACCAGATGGTGTCCCCGGTTGTGTGCTCCACGAACTCATTGAGGAATTAAACCCGCAATTAGGGCAGCTGTTTAATCTTAGCCTCACCTCAGGATACGTACCCAAGGAGTGGCGTACGGCAACTGTGGTCACACTACATAAAGGCGGTGCCTCCACCGACCCTGGAAACTACCGTCCCATCAGCTTGACAAGTCTGGTCTGCAAAGCTATGGAGAGGATCATAATGGAACTCATAAATAAAGACATAGGGGACCTGCAGACATTGGATCAAACCCAATTTGGCTTTGTCAAGGGCAGATCATGCCTCTTAAACTTGGTCGACTTTTTCGAAACAGTCACCAAGGCCATTGATGAGGGCAAGGCAGTCCACACAGCCTACCTTGACCTGGCAAAGGCATTCGACACAATACCCCACTCGGGCACCATAGAAAAACTCACCAGCTTAAATGTAAATCCATACGTCACAAGATGGGTTGCAAACTGGCTAAGTGACAGAACCCACAGGGTCAGAGTTGCTGGCGCCATGTCTGATTCCAAGCCTGTCACAAGCGGTGTCCCACAGGGCTCGGTCCTGGGCCCACTCTTGTTCGGCATCTACTTTTCAGAAGTACAGGCAAGCACAGGAGGATTATGGCTGACAAAGTTTGCAGATGACTGCAAACCTGGCGCCATAGTTGAAAACACATCAGACACAGATATCCTTCAGAAGGGTCTCATAGAAACGGATAACTGGTGCCAAAGCCATGGCCTAAAGTTAAACGCTAAAAAATGCATAGTCATACCCTTCGGGAAAAACAAGATTACCCCCAGCTACCATATAGGTGGCAATCCACTAAGCACAGAAGAGGTTATCAGGGATCTGGGGACCCAGGTTGACAGTAACCTTTCATTTGACACCCACGTTGCCAAAGTAGTTAGGAAGACCTTCTACATTGCCCACCTGATCATGAAGGGATTCACATCTAGGTCAAGGGAGGTCATCATTCCCCTGTACTCATCACTCATCAGACCGATAGTGGAGTACAACGCCCCATTTGGAATGTATCTGACCCGACACCTGCATCAATTGGAAAGGCCACAAAAGTTCCTCACCAAAAGGATAAAGGGTCTCAAAAATATGTCCTATGCTGCCCGACTGAAGGAGCTCCAGCTCTACTCAGTCACTTACCGCCTGCTCAGAGGTGACCTATGCCTGACATACAAGGCCATGTCCAACCCAGAATTAATGAACATGCTTCACCTCAAAAAATCTAAATCCATCCGATCTACAAGAGCACGAGACTTGAACCTTGACACGGTCATAAATAGGACGTGCTGGAGGGACAGATTCATCACCCAGAGACTCCCTACGCTGTGGAACAAAATCCCGGTACATGTGAGGCAGAGCACCTTGCTGGCTTTGTTCAAGAGAAATCTTGACCAATGGATGGGAGATCGCAGGTATACCCCAGGGATCACATCAGTGTCACTGCTTGACAGAGGCAAAGCTAAATAATGGGCATAGTATCCTTCAAACTAAAGGGGTGGCGAAAGTCACAAAACTCTGGGCTAGGCTTATAAATGCCCTAGGGCAGATAGCCTAGTATGAACATATGAACCTATGAAAAGATTCTTGGGATTTTTTGGGAAAAATCAAGCCTGAAATGTATTTTGATAACTTGACTATGGTCACAACTGATATTTGTGACCTTTTTTCTGTAATTCCACACAAAATCGGGGTTGAATGGTTCTATGATTATCTCTGTTTTAACACTAGTATGGACCACAACACTATCTTAACACTCTGTACTTGTGTGGAATTAGTTCTTGACAACAATTATATTACTTTTGAAGGCCAGATTTTTAAACAGACTCAAGGTGTAGCTATGGGTGCTTGATGTGCCCTGGTGTTTGCCAACATTGTCCTTGCCCATTGGGAAGATTTGTATATATTAGACTCAGAATTTAAAAATATGTGGGCACTGTATGGTCAGTATTTGGATGATTTGGTTCTCTTTTGGACAGGTAGTGATGGAGATCTGGATAGATTTTTTTTACAAACAGTACTACACATTTTTTGACATTTACCATGGTTAAAGATGTTTACCAGATAAACTACTTGGACATTACTATTAACAAGGACCATGACAGGAAGATTTTTACATCCCATTTATACAGGAAGCCCACATATTCCAACTCACTGTTACATTTTCAGAGCTGACATTCATTTCAGCAAAAGTCATCCCTTCGTCTAATGAATAATATAATCCACAGAAGATTGTAGACGCCCAACAGCATAAAAGTCAAAGTAATATGGTAAAGTAAAAATAGCTGTTGTGGAGTCAAACCAAAGCAGAAAGGTTGACAAAAAATGTCAATATAAGCCGTCTGTTCAGACCTTTTAAATCCTTTGCCAGTAGCAATTGCTGTTCCCAGCGGCGAATGTAGAATAATCCAAAATAATTTGTAGACAAAATCAAGTAAAGTTCTAAAATGAACATTCTAAAAAGTCATCCCTTGTTAAAGGTCAATATGTTAGACTTGCGAGGATGATTTCTGAAGAAAGAGATTTTTTGATAGAAGATACCATACTGTAGGACATGTTGGAAAAAGGGGGTTACCCTGCTGTTTTTGTAAACAGTATTTTTAGTGAGGTTTTTGGAAAAAAAGACAGCAGGGTATTTACAAAGTCTTACTCTTTTCTGGTCTCCCTGAAAAGGTAGAGAATGAATGCCGTAATAACAGATTTGGCAGGGCACTGGTTCTCACCTATACCTTGCATTTGTTTGACAAAAAAACAAATTATCAAAAAATTATGGTGTATCTTTAATTTTGACAAAAAAAGTCTCTTGTAAGGTTGGCACACAACCCCTTATCGTTTACAAGAGGGACATGTCTTTAGAGGGATTGGTTGAGAGAAAGAAAATAGATATTCTGGACACAACTGGCAATATAAAATGTGGTAGATGTGTGCAGTACTCTTTATTATGGAGGGATCAAAATTAGTAGGGAGAGGTTTTGGCACCATTCTGCCAATGAAAAAATATATTATTGCTTTTCAAAAGGTGTGGTGTATATCGCAGTTTGTGATTCCTGCGACAGTTTCTATATAGGAAAAACTATTAGAGCTCTTAAACAAAGAATCTACCAACACCTTTATGACATAAGACAGCACAACGAGAGCAATGCCCTCTATAAAAACATTAAGAAGTTTCCTACACATTCTTTTAAATTTGGGGCAACTGACCATGTGGATCTGGGCCCTAGAGGGGGACCGTCAGATTTATACCTGGAGTTTTTGGAACTCAAATGGCAGATTTGTACAAATGCATGCATTGTACCTGATTGTTTCGTGGCTCCTTGCTAAGATTAAAATCAATGTATTTTATTTAATGTTTATTTGTGTTAGATTTATGAAAATGTGACTATTTGTACATGAATTGATGGTTTATTTATTTATATATTTTTTTAGAGATACTGTATATGTTAACACTTGGTGCTCTGATTTTTATGTAGGGTGGATAGGTTTTTTTTTAAGTGTTTAGGTTGAGAGGAAATTATGTCAAATTTTGTGTGGCTTTTTCAACCTATGACATGCCGACTGTGGTTTTAAAATGGAAATTTTATATGGTACTTTGTTATTCTGATGAAGTCTTTTGATGAAAGCGCGCTCAATAAATTTTATTAGTTTTCATTAAGTACGTGGTGTGTGGTTCTGATACTGCCTTTGTGTGCAAACTTTACTAGTTTTGTCATTTGGACTTGGTGTTTATCTGTAAACAGTCCTTTATTCATGAAATGGGATGCTGTCAAATGCATTTTCTGTAATCTATACATGCCATACTTAGATTCTTCTTCTTTTTACAATTTTCTATTACGGTTTTATTTAGGAATAAATGATCATTTGTTCCATATGACTTTCGTTTGTTACCCTTTTGTTCTATTGCCATTATTTTTTTTCTAAATGACTATAAACTCTGTCGGCATCATATCCAGTATGTAGTTTGTACATTGTCGGAAGGCAAGTTATTGGTCTGTAGTCTTTAGGATGGCTTGTAGCTTCATCCTTAAGGAAGAGTCTCATTTTTCCTGTTGTTAACAGACTGATGCACATATAAGTAATTTTTCTCAAAACTAAATCTCTGTGTAAAGACGCTAATACTTTTAGCCAAAAAGGCAAAGCATCTGGACTTGGGGTTTTCCAATTAGGAGCTTTTCTTAATTGTTTCTATTGCTGCCCTCTACATTTTAACTTCTGTTTCTTTTAATTTTTCTGTCTATTCAGCATCTTTAAGTTCTACAAGGTCTTCATAACTATTTTTCCAAAATGTATGCATTAACATTTTTGGTGGTGTTTCTATTTCTTTTGTTTTATCTCCCAATTCTCTATAAAACTTTTCTGAGTTATCAATGAATTGCTTATTTTATACTTTTCCATTATACTTGCCTACATATCTTCAAGTTGTTTTGCCTGTGCCGACATCTTTTGTTTACTATTAATAATATATAGATCCTGGTCTGTTTTGATACTGTTCGCTGCTTTTGCAAAATCTAAGTATTTTGTTGATCTGTATCCTCTTTTATATTATTCTAACAGAGACACCTTGTCTTAACTACTTAATTGTTATCTCTATTTGATGCTTACATGGTGGCATTTTACTTCTTCCCTTCTTCTTCCTTACTGTTGTATGTTTTTGTGGTAAGATTGCATCTGTTATTAACCTAGCTGCACAGTAATGTAGCCTGTTTACTTCTGTTTTATCACATGAATTTCTCTTAATAGTCCTGGTTAGTGTGTTCATCCATTTTATCAGACTTGTAACATCTTCAGTCTTATTTACTTTCTCTAAGCTATTTCTTTCATTAATCTTAATATGTCTATCCATGTCTCTTTTAAGGCAAGTAACTCTTCCCTTAGATAATTTTCTTCTAAATAGAGAGGACCATCTTTGCTCTCCATTTCTTGTGGTCATTCTACAGAACGTCACAGAACATCTTCCTGTGGCATAACCTCTTCAGATGCATCTTGCATCATCTGCTGTTCCTTCATGTGGGAACTCATTGGCCCATCACTCCACAGCATTGCCTGTGTCAGGGTTGCCATTTCCTTCTCCTTCCCTTTTTGTATAACTTCAACTGAACTACTGCCCCAGTCTCCTACAACAGGCTCCAGTGTATCAAAATGTGTCAAATCTTTAGATGCCTCTCGCTTCACCAGTTTCTCCTTAATTTGGAGACTCACTAAACCACCATGCAGTGACATTACCTGTGCTGGATTTTCTACACTAAATCATTCACTTGTCAGGTAATCCATAACTTCAATTTCTATGTCTTTAACTTCTCCATTACTAACATTACCACTCTCCCCCTTTATTATTTCTTTTTTTTTTGGCATAGTGAAATTTTCCATGTCTGGGTGTTTCTGCCTGTATTTCTCTTCACATACCTTTGCTGCTGTTTTTTTTTGTATTGATTACTTTTGCGTTCTTCCATTAGCCAGAAAGAAAATGTATTATGCACATCCTGAACAGACACCAACCTGATTTGTAACACAAAATAACATACTCCTCTTCCTTAACAGCAAACCTGCATGAAGTGCTAGAGACCAATAGCTTGCCTTCTAACAATAAAACAAATTACATACTGGAAATGATGCAGAGTTTACAGCCACTTAGAAAAACAAAAAATTCAGTTGCGGTAAACAAAAAGATAAAAAGGAAATCATATAGAACAAAGGATCATCTATTGTTAAAGTCATAAGAGAGAGCAGTACAAAGGGTCAGGACCTAAATATAGGGCAGAAAGGTTACATAAAAAAGCAGTTGACATCATTCGACATTCACGAATTATGAAATGCTTACAAATGTATAAGGTACACTCTACAAAAATCACTTACGTAGTCGTAATGATAAAACAGTGACAAACCAATAGGCAATGATAAACAAATAATTATGCCAGTGATAAAAATCCAAATGGGATACTCCAGGGAGATTCTTTTTCACTGTTGCTGTTTTGTCTTGCTTTTAACCCACTAAGCTAGATACTTAACAGACTAGGCTGTGGTTACTGCTTGTCCAATGACTCCTCTTTGTAGATGATTTTATAGCTCATCAGACAAGCCCCTGAAGGCACAACTACAAATGGTTAATACTTTCTCAGCTGATATATAATAACTGGTCATATGCAAAAGCAGCACTTATAGCAGGAACGCTGAATCACAAAGGTTTACCCCGGGTATCACTTCTGTGTCACTGTTAGACAGACACACAGTATACTAACCTCAAAAAAGGGCATAGCAAAATTAATTTAAAATGGGTGGCGAAAGCCAAACACACTCTGGCTAGGCTTATAAATGCCCTAAGGCAGATAGCCTAGTATGAACCTATGAACCTATAAAGAAAACATCACCCTGGAGCAGGAATGTGACATAAAGAAACCGGAACAGGATGGAGTATACACATATTTGGAAACATGTGAAGGGTGAGCAATAAAACAAATGAGATCAAATCTTAGTATGAAACATCTCAGAAGACTAAAGCTAATACTGAAATCTGCCTTGACATCTCGGAATGAAGTATAAGCTATAAATCAGCTTCTTCTTCTTATTCTAATTTACAGTTTGGGTATGACTGATCCCAAAAACATTAGATCAGTTGTACAACAAAATAAAAATGCTTCATGTTTATCAAATAACACACACACATACATATATATATATATATATATATATATATATGTGCTTGTACACATACTAGCTATACATCTGTATACATATACATATACACACACACATATATATATATATATACACACACACACACATTACACACACGTGTGTGTGTGTGTGTGTGTGTGTGTGTGTGTATATATATATATATATATATATATATATATATATATATATATATATATATATATGCATCACACACACATATATATATCTATATATATCTATCTATATATATCTATATATATATATATATATATATATATATATATATATATATATATATATATATATATATATATATATATATAAAATACCTAGTGCATGCCAACACTATATATTCCTCAGTGGAAAGAAGTATGGTCCTCCTTGAAACTGACTACATTTACATGTCTTGCAATCATGAGAATGAGACCGTATACAAATTTGTTGATATAATTATATCATGGTGAAGGTACTAAAACCATGAAGAAAAAAGTTATGTACTCCCCATAACGTTCCATGTTGGTAGTCCATCTCACCCTTCATTTTTACGTATGGGTTCAGAGCCAATCCTCGGTTCCAACTCAGCCGATTTATAAGCTCGAAGACTTCTGGTTGGCTTGTGGCTAAGCAGGTATCCCATAGTGCACCAGTACAAACCCCAGATCTTGTTTGCTGCTCAATAAAAGAAATAACCATAACAGACAAACCAATACTAAAGGGTCTCCAACCAAAGATAAACACATTAATACCTCCAGATTCTTCCAGGATGGGGGCAAGAGGGTGGGTTGGTAAAAATGAAGGGTAAGATGGACTACCAACATGGAACATTATGGTGAGTACATAACTTCTTTATGTTGTGTAGTCCAATCTCACCTTCATTTCTACATATGGGACAGCGTTCCTAGCACCTTATTCTTGGGTGGCTCAATGGAAAATACTCCTGAGCACCATGAAGCCAAAGGATGCTCTAGCCCTGGAAGTGAACTCCAATTTGTAATGTGTAATAAAAGTGTGAGGGGTAGCCCATGTAGCTGCTGCACAAATATTATCAAGTGGGACCCTGGCTTGAAAGACTGCAGAGGTAGACAGAGACCTGGTAGAATGAGCCTTAATCTTGAAGGGTAAAGGTCTGCCCTCCGAACTGTAGACAAAGGCTATGCAACTGGAAATCCAATTAGATAGTGTCACTTTAGAAACTGGTAAGCCCAATCAGGATTCAGAAAAAGAAATGAATAGTTGATCTCAATTCCTAAACTCCTTGGTCTGATGCAAATAAAAACGTAGCTGTCTAGGAATGTCTAGCTGATGAAACGGATATTCAGCTGCATCACAGTGATTAGGGAAGAAAACTGGGAGTTCTATGGATTGATTTAAGGTGGCATGAAAACAAACTTTGGGGACAAAGGAGGGGTTAGTACGCAGTGAGACCCTGTCTTTATGAAAGATCAAATAAGGTGGCTTAACAGATAAGGCTTGTAATTCCGATACCAGTCTGGCTGATATGATAGCCACCAAAAACAAAGTCTCCCAAGACAAAAATTTCAATGATGAGTGAGTGAGAAGGTTCAAACGGGGAAGATGTCAGTTTGGACAACACAAAATTTAAATCCCAAGAAGCCACAGGTTCTTGGAGAGGTGGCCTCAACAGAGTGGTTCCTTTCAAAAAGGTCTTGCATAGCTTATGAGAGATTAAATTGGTGTCTGGAAATCCTAAATGGAAATGAGAAATAGCCACCAACTGAACTCTGATAGTGGCAGCAGCAGATCCTTGCTAAAAAAGTTAGGAGAGAAATTCCAAAATTACAGGAATAGAAGCAGTGTAGGGATCTACATTCATTTTCTGTGCCCAAATAGAATTTTTTTTCCATTTACTGCCACATTGTCTCCTAGTTGAAGGTTTATGGGAGAACATAAGGATATGCGACAATGAGGAAGATGCATCGTGATCCCTGACTAGGGATGGAACTGGAGCAGCCACGCTGTCAATTTGAGGATGTGGATCGAGGGATGTAGCGAACCTGACGTGAGTCAACAGATCTGGAGCTGGGTTCAGAATCCAAGGATAGTCTAGGAGAAGAGGCTCGAGGTGGGGAATCCTAACCTGACGAGGCCAGTAAGGAGCAATGGGAATCAACTTGCATCCCAGCCGTCTGGCTTTCTGAATCACTTTGGAAATTAGAGGAAATGGAGGAAAAGCATACACAAGACCCAGGGGCCAATCATGAGCTAAAGCGTCTCTGGGTGTCTCCCCCGGAGGGGGAATGAGGGAAAAATAGCTCCTGCATTTGGCATTGATTGGACTGGCAAAAAGGTCGCAGCAAGGCTGTCCCCATTTGTGGAAAATCTGTTCCTCTGTTTCATGTTTCAGAGACCACTCGTGAGGCAGTAGGACTGCCCGACTGAGCTTGTTGGCTATCATGTTGGTTGCCCCTGGGATGTGCGTTGCTACTAGAAAGCACTGGGAAGAAATCGCCCATTCCCAAACTCGCATGGCCTCTCAACAGAGTGGGTAAGATCTGGCACTGCCCTGTTTGTTGATGTACCAAACTACCGACATGTTGTCTGTTTGTATTGCAATAGTCCCTAGTGGAAGAAGATCTTTTAGTGCTTGCAATGCCAGGAGCACCGCCCTCATCTCCAGAACATTGATATGCAGGTGAACCTCGTGTTCTTGCCATGTGCCTTGGACAGTCCTGCCGAGATAATGCCCCCCCACCCGATCTGGGAGGCATCCGTGGTCATAGTGGCAACGGGTTGGGCAGGAACAAAGGGGGCGCCCATCGTCAACTGGTTGGGTGCTATCCACCAAAGGAGGTCCTCCTTGCATGATTCTGTCAGCGGAATAGGGTGATTCAGTGGAATATATTGGAAGGCCCATTGGGAAAACAGAAGCCACCGAACTCTCATGTGCAACCTGGCTAATGGTACTAATAGGATGGTGGATGCCATAGTTCCGAGGAACTGAAGAAACCACTTTGCTTTGACCTTCCGCAATGGAAGAAAACGTTGAATTTGAAAGATTAAATTTTGTGCCCTTTCGGTGGGAAAACGAGCTGTCATGTTCACTGTGCCTATACAATTCACAGATTGAGAGGGCAATAATACAGATTTTTCCCAAATTATAGAGATCCCTAATTTAGCAAAAAGTTGAATCGTGGCGTCCCTGTTTTGGAGAAGTAGATGCCTGGTGGGGGTGGTCAGGAGCCAGTCGCCCAAGTACGGAAATACCTGGAATCCCTGACATCTCAGGTGAGCTGTCACTACTGCCATGCATTTGGTGAACACCCTGGATGCTGGGGTGAGACTCAAGGGCAGAGCACGAAACTGATAGTGACTGGTCCCAGCTGGAAGCGTAGATGGCTCCTGGATGCCTTGTCCATTTTTATAAGGTAGTAGGTATCCTGGAGATCTATTGAGCACAAACAATACTCTTTCCCTAACAAAGGGAGTATTGAATGCAGTGTTACCATCTGAAACTTGCCCTTCCTCACGGATTTGTTTAATCTGCTGAGGTCCAATATTGGCCTCCAATCTCCTGTTCGTTTTGGGACTAAAAAGAACCTGGAGTAAATTCTGGATCCGATCTGGTCTGCTGGGATGGACTGGATGACTCTTTTTAAGAGCAAATTGTTGATCTCTACAGTTGCCTGATCCCTGAGATTGGGTGGTACACATCTGGGATCTTCTTGGGAACAAATGGTGGAAGGGAAAAGGGTACGATATAACCTCTGGTAACAACTCTTTGTACCCACTTGTCTTGGGTTATGCTTAGCCAGGCTTCTGGATACACAGAAATGCGACCCCCGACCAGCCCCAGAGAAATGCAGTCGGGCCCCATATCAGCAACGCTGATAAGGCCATCCCTGAAAGGAATCATGACCTTGTTGGTATTGCGGACCGCCCCTGCCTCTAGGGTGATGTCTCCCATTTCCACCTCCTCCTCTGCCTCTGAAGGAGGATTCACCCTGTGTGTCCGGAAAGACCCTCCGGGACTTCTTGAACCACATTTTACCACCCCTTTGACCTTTAGGGTATGGTCTAGAGGGAACAGTAAAATGTATTCCCACGGCAGAGAGCGTCTTTCCTTCTTGCTCACACCAAGTGAGTGTGTCCTTCACTTCAGATCCAAACAATGAGGAACCATCAAAAGGGGCGTTGGTGAAAGTGGACTTGAACGGTTCCGCAAAATTACACAAGCGCATTCAGGAGTGACGCCTTAGGGCAACTCCTGAACCCGCTGCTCTACACACTCCATCAGCTGCATGGAGGAGTTAACTATATAATTTAGGGTGGACAACTGAGCAAAAATCTTGTCAGGGACTCCCTCAGTACATGTACCCTGTATAGAATCTCCCAACTCCTTAAGAAGATCCCTCTGCAATCTCGTGAAGTGAGTGAGATAGCTCAACGATCGAAGAGTAAAAGCCGCTGAACTGAAGACATGCTTCCCATACCTGTCCATCTGTTGGGACTCCTTATTCGGCGGATGGACAGAAGTAGTCTCAGCAATCTCCTTCTTAGTGGCCACCACCATGGCATCTACGGGGACACCTTTGCACAAAAATTCTTTATCTGGAGGGGCAGAAAGAAATGTGTTGGGTCTCCTAGGGGCTGGCTCCACGGCATCGGGAGTATCCCACATCTTTCAACTAACTAAATCCATCAGTTCGTCAAAAGGTGGAGACACCCAAGAGGCAAAAGGTTGAGACCCGAAAGCCTTCAGGTACACCGACTCCTCATCAGAAGGGTTAACAGTGGGCCCAGCCACATCTCTGCTTAAGGATCTCCAGGATGTCCACGCAGGAGACATCATCAAAGGACGACTTGGGGGACCCTTCTGACACCTCGAGGACAGTGTCAGATGTCAAAGACTCATCCTGGGAGTCAACATGCTTCCTCTTGCATATCTTCTTCCTGGGGGGGCTCCTCAGAAAGGCTTTCTGGGGAGGTCAAGGAAGAGTGGGGGCCACCAGCCAGTTGCTCCTGAGGCTGAGGGTCTCTGCTGTCTCCGGAGAGAGTAGGGGCTGAGACCGAAGTGGGTGCTCTAGGAGGAAGAGTGCTGGTACCCTTGGTGGCAATTGGTGAGTTGGACAGTATGCTCCTCATCACCTCGAATGCCGACCTCTCTGGCTCTGAGGACCTCTCTCGCTCCGAAGAGACAGAGGGGATGCTATCAGCTCCGAGACAGACTCAGGGTCCGAACTCACCCTAGCCGAAGCACCGAGAGGGAGAGTCGGAACTGAAGAAGACCGATTCCAAACTTCCCTGTCGGCGCCGACCGGAGAACTTCGGCCCCCGGACACAACAGGCGACATGAAGGTGTCTGAGCAGAGCCTGGCTCCAAAGCAACCGCAAGTGGAGCTGGAGCTGGGGGTTCCACCAATGGTACCAAGCCCTCTGACTCCGACAAAACAGGTTGGCTCGGAGGAGGAATAACAATCGAGGGTATAACAGGTTTCATGGGCTCTGGAACAGACTGGGTCAAAGCAGACAGTAATTTAGATAGAGCAGACGACTTCAGCAGTCTCAGGACCACCCTCTCCACATCTCCATCCAAAAGGCTCCTGGAAGACCTGGGATCTATATCTTGGAGGAAGAGCAGGTTCCATAAATTCAGTGGTCGGCTCAGACAAACTAGGATCAGACCCTGTTCACCACAACGTTGCTCTCAGTCGGCTCCGAAGGCAGTGGCGCCGATGAGGCTGATTCTGCCACTTTAGGAGGCAGCTCCGAGACACCAGCCAGTGCCGGAGAAGATCTTTTCGAAGACTTGGACTTAGCAGATTTAGTGGACTTGGAAGAAGAGGAAGAGCTAGACAAGGCTTCCTCAAATGAAGGTTTTAAAAGACCCTTTAGAATTAGCTTGTTCCTTCTCTCCTGTAACACTCTAAGGGAGAAAGCATGACAAAACAATCAAGTCTCTTGCAAATGGATGACCCCTAAGTAATAGACACATAGACCATGACCATCCGTCAGACATCTTTTGGGAGCACTTCATGCATTTCTCGAAGCCCGAAGGCTTGTGCTCCTTAACCTCTTTAGACATACACACAGGCGAAAGGAGAAGAGAAGTAAAAGGGAGGACTAGGTCCTCTAACTTCAATGGGCCTAGCCCTGAAGGAGGAAAAAACACCATGAGGACTAGGTCCTCTAACTAAAATGGCCTAGTCCAGAAAGGAATGGGCAACCGGGTCTTCTAACTTAAACAGACCAGCGAAAATTCACACACACACAGAAAACCTTTTCACACAGAAAACCCTGAATCTGCTAAAGATTAACAGAGGAACTGGAGTTTCAAACAACGAACTCCACCACCATAAGAATCAACACCAGCGTATAACTGCCAAAAACAAACGGCTCTACAAGGATACCACAAAGCACATTAACAGGCCCAAGGCCAAAGCTTACACCAAAGGGTGCAAAGGAGCTAATTACCTAAGAATTAGTAACCTACACAAACAAATACTAACTCAACAACAATTGTACTACACTAATATATCTTTGAACAAGATTTTAAACAAAGTAAGCAAGAAAAAAGTTAACACTTAGCCAGAGTCAAGAGAAGCACGACCGAACTTGTTGACACGGCAAACGAGATCTGGGGTTTGTACTGGTGCACTGTGGGATACCTGCTTAGCCACGAGCCAACCAGAAGTCTTCGAGCTTATAAATCGGCCGAGTCGGAGCAGAGGATCAGCTCTGAACCCATACATAAAAATGAAGGTGAGACTGGACTACACAACAACATCAAGTCTTACAATGACATCTCTGCTTTGAACAGCAGAATCATTTTAGACAAGAGTGGAATGGAAATCAAACAAAAAACACAGTGGCAACAGAAAGTGCCAAAAAACAAAAGAAATAATATAAAGAGGAGGAACGGAATTAAAAAAAAAAGAAAACTGGAAAGCCCACAAGTATAGCAGGAAATATAAAGAATATCTGGAACAACCACATGATGATCAAGACTTGATGTAGGGATGGTTAAGGAGAGGTGAATTTAAACCAAAAGATTCCACATGATGATCAAGACTTGATGCAGGGATGGTTAAGGAGAGGTGAATTTAAACCAAAAGATGAAGGGTTAATAATGGAAGCTGAAGACGGCAGACACAGTGTACATGTTGGTTTACAAATTCTATAAAACCACTGAAGATGCAGACAAATGCAGGTTCTGCAGTATAGCACTAGAAACAGTCACACTTCTTATTATCAGGCGTGATACACTCACAGCTGAGGGCTTGTAGCCTGAAAGTCACAACAATGTAGTAAGACTACCTGCACGGGGAGTGTGCAAGCACTACAACATACATGTAGCCGAAAAGCACTGGAAACATGAACAAAGAATACATAAATATGCTACCAACTCATGGAACTCAATATGAACTGCAAAAGGGAGCAATGCTGGGTCAACTGCAGGAACTGAGAAGAGCACCCCTGGCACACATCTACGACTGAAGCAATACTAACTTCAAAAACTTTAATTGTATTTTTTTCCCAAAACCTTTATTGAATTATCACTTGTGACAGAGGCAAATTTACATTCACATAAAATACATTCACATAAAAGTAATCACACTAATTAGCATAACAAACATTTTACTCCACATACATTGCAATAAGCAACATTAGGTAAATTATTCAATTCCTGCCTTTTATTAAACAAGAAACATCTTTAGTAAACCACCACTTACTACATAAGCAATCATACATTTATACAAATGAAAACAAACCCCACCAACACAATTCCAGTTGCATGCATTTTACATCACACGCCAAACTGAAACACTCCACTTGCAAACATTATACATCACTTATAATCTATTCAATCTTTTCAGTCAAACATTACTTAGCTCATTTAAGCCCTGCCACCTTTTACACCTCATTACTCCCTTTATTGTTCCCACAATTCCCATTTTTTCCTGTGTCGTTTGCTCCTACCCTTTTCTAAAGATCTCAATTCCAGTTGTTTTAGCTCTATTACTATATTCACTACTTCTAGCATAGTTGGTTTAGATTTTGATTTCCATTTTCTAGTAAATGCTTTTTTGGCAGCCACCATTATTAGACACAGCAAGGCCTTACCATGTCTAGGTAATTCTGATTCTGTATCATAGCTCAGGAAAATCATCTCCATCAGACCAATATGCCCACCCAGCATTTCCAACAGTGCATTCCGCAGGGAATTTATTAAAGTCTGCCAATTCACTGCACTCCCAGAAACTACATTCCCAATTACCTCTTTTTTCCCCGTCACACCTCCATTTTCTGTCTGCCTGAGGATAAATTCTCTTGAGTCTACTAGGGGTATAGAAATATTTGGGAGACGTACATAGATCCTCATATTGGTTCTTTGTGAACTGCTATCCGATCTCTCTTCCCAATCCTTTCTAACCTCCTTTGATTGATCCCTATAGTTTATCATGCAGTATTTTATGTGCTCTACTAATTGTTTCTTTTTAATGGCAGCTTCTTTTCTAGATTCTACTAAAAACTCTACCAGTGTTGGTCTTTCATTTAGCACTCCCTATTTCTTTCTCTTTGCCTATACTCTGACATCAATTCATGATAAGGAAGGCAATCTCTAACCTACAGTCCAAATACATTATTGGTGTCTTCCCATTCTATCATCGTTCCCTTTCTAGTTATTTGCTCCCAATACCTTGGTTCCTTTCCCAGTTCTCTCCAATAAATTCCTGCCCCCCCATTGCCTATTGTCTATATCCCTAATTGCAGTCTTTCCTATTGGCAGAATCTCCTTTCTCCATTCTCGTGTTGGCTTAGTTCTTAGAAGACTTTCTGCTACTTTATGGAAATAATACTCTGTATGATTATTGTTATTCTTCTTAAAGGCCTGCATCCAAAATCCCAGTCTCTCCTTGTTTCTTTTAAGTGTCTCCCCCGTTTCATCATCATCCCTTTCCACTTTTAAATACAGTTTTCTGCTTGTGCTATGTATAAGAGTCTTAACTGTGCAGCTCCGAAATACCCCTTCAAATTGGGTAAAACCCAATCCGACCTGTTCTACTGGAAGAATCAGCTAGTCCCACTTGACTCTTGTGGTCTTCCCTTCCCAGATAAAGTCCTTCAGCTCTTTATTAATTGCCGTCTGCAACTTCTCCTCTGGTTGATAAAAATATGCCTGACCTGTGTATAAAACTAAAGGGACTAAAAACATTTTAACTACATTTATCTTAGTATTCATATCCATATATCAAAGCTTCCATTTTCTCAGTTTTTGTATTATCTTTTTAGTCTCATCCCACATATCCTTAGCTGCCACACTAGAATATTTTTTAATCCATACTCCTAAGTACGTCATTTTATCATGTCCCCGTAAATATAGATATTCCTGAACCAATTCGTGTTTGGATACATAATTTGCCTCTAATGCCTTTGTTTTAGCTTCATTAATTTTGTATCCAGAAAAGACTAGAGACCGTCTCAAAATATTCCACAACACTGTAATCCCTCTTTCTGGTTTTGTCAGATATAAAATAATATCATCCGCAAATAAAGCCAGCTTTTCTAGACTACCATACCAATTATATCCTTGAATTTCTGAGTGCCTTATTTTCTATGTGTTCTAAATATAATACAAATAATAAAGGGAAAGGGGACACCCCTGCCTGGTTCCTTTGCTCAAGCAGAAATGATCACAGAGGACCCCATCCACTTTAATTTTCACCAACGATCCCCTCATATATCCTCCTAATCAAACTTATAATTTTTTCAGGAAATGCAAATGCCTCTATTGCCCTGTTCATAAAGTCCTAGCTTAGTCTGTCAAATGCTATCTCTGCATCAAGACCCACCACCAACAATGATATTTTCTTACATTCTGCTTCCCTCTGGATCATCAGTGTGCTGTTAATGTCAATTGTTTGTCTTCCCTCCACAAAACGACATTAATCCATAACTATCAGTTTTGACATTACTTTTGCCATTATAGACATGAACACTTTATAATCAGGGTTTAGTATTGAAATGGGCCTGTATGAAGCCGGATCTGATGGATCTTTACCCTCTCTTTAGGTATTACTGCTACCACTGCTTTTTTTTTCCCCCAAGATGCTGGTACTTCTCTTAAAATACTGTTAAAACCTTCCAGATCTTTATCAATTTTTTTCCTCCTAGCTTCAAAATTTTCCAGGAATACCATCTATTCCTGGGGACTTTCCTATAGATTGGTTATACATCACAATTTTTATCTCATCTCATTCTATCCTAACCGTTAGTAATTAAGCCTCATCTACCTCTAACCCTGGCATATTTAATTCTTCCACAAAATTTCAATTTGTATCTTTTCTTGATTTTCATAGGTCTCTGCTTTACAGAGAGTTCCATATTATTTCTAATACCGATACAGGATCTCGTTACCTTCCTTTTTTCAGGCTCCCTAAGTTTGGCGACAGCCCTTTCTAATTTCTACTGCTAGAGTCATTGTGCTAAAAATTTTTGTGCTCTAGTGTTATAAAAAACAGTTGCTTAAAAGCAACGTTTCTAAACTTGTGCATATTATCGCAGTAATCTCTTATTTTCTGTCTAGCCTTCTGCAGTTGATCTTCTTGCTCTGGGAGATTCCTCCTATTCTGCAATACTTTAACATCTGTCAAGTCCCTCTAAATAATTATTGTTAATTCTTAACCATAGCTCCCTTTCTTTTATTTCCACTGTATTTTTAAACTCCACCTTAACTTTATCCCAATCGCTAGCTATATTTTCCGAAGCCATTCCTATCCTCTTCTAACAGCTCCTGAATAATCTGCACTACCCATTCCTTAAATTCATCGCTTTTCAACAGATAGGTGGGAAAGCAACAATGTCTCATTTTTATTGAATTACACCGTGCTTTTATTTTAGCTACTGACGCAATACCTTAAATAGTTATTGGGTGAGTATCAAAACCTTCAATTAAATGCACATGTTCCTATGAAATGTAAATTCTGTCTAGCCTAGCTCAGTTTTTATACCTTGGGGAATAATATGTAAATTTACTCTGAACTCCTATCACTGAATTCACATCTTGCATGCAAAATATTTTCATAAACTTCAAGAACCTGCCCGCCTTTGTTATATTCTCTCTTCTGGGACCCACAGACACATCTTCACTGCTGCAAATCAAATTCCACTCCCCACCTATAATTAACATTCCTTGTTGAAAACTGATTATTTCTCCCAGAATTTTCTTAAGCTCCATTATAGCAGTTTTAGGTGGAATGTAAATACATGCCAGTATAATCTTCCTTCCTTGCCAGTAGCCCCTTAGCACTACAAATCGGCCACTATTATCTTTTTATCATCTTTTAGCACTACTGGAACTCCTCTTACAATTAATATAAGTACTCATCTTTTCCTTTGTCCCAGGTATTCCATTGAATAACCATCCTGAAAACCTTTCTTTATCACTCACATGTTCAGTTCTTTCAGTCTCCCCTGTAACAAAGCTATTTGCACTCTACAGTTTTTAATGTAGCTCACTACGCTTTCTTTTTTGCATGTATCTGTGAGGCCATTTACATTTAAAGACATGACAGAAAGCATCACTGTATTAAAAAGTAATTATTCCCACCTTTTATGTACACCTTTTTGGTTAAATGTCTAGTTCCAGCTTTTATAGGTTCATAGGTTGGAACTGAGCTATCTGCCCGAAGGAATATATTAGCCCAGCCATGTTGTGCAGTATTCATCGCCCCTTTAGTAGTTCCCTAGACCCTTGTACTAGCAGCTAGTACCCTTGGCCCCTATCTAGTAGTGCTGTTGGTGTGATCCCCGGTGTGAACTTTCTGTTACCCATCCACTCATCAAGGTTCCTCTTGAAGAGTGATAGTGAGGGGCTCTGTCTTATGTAGATCGGGACCCTGTTCCATAGTAAGGGAAGTCTCTGCGAAGGGAATCTATCCCTCCAGCATGTTCTATTCATTGTTGTGTCGAGGTTTATATCCCTAGAGCATGTAGCTCGAGTTTTGTGTTACATGCATACACTGTTTTCAGGTTAAAATTTTATACAGTTTCTTTTCATATACATTTGAGTCTATGTCAGATCTTATAAAACTTTTTGTTTTACTGAATGTCTTCAAACAAAACAGACCCCCCAAAAAAACTATTAACTTAATACTAACACACAAAACTATGTACATCTTCAAATACTGAAGGCTTACTCTCCTAACAGGAGTAAAAGTCCCAAACTGATAGCCACACTCTCAGACTTGAATTAACCAAAAATAGTGGCTATCCATGCTAAGACACATGATGCAGCCTGTGTGTCTAATACTTGCTGATTGCTTTTGTCTCATCTTTATAGCTCTCCCAGCTGGATTCTCTGACTGCTTTCAGAGAACATTACCTTGGGAAAGCCCCTGAATGTTTTTAGAGAACATTATCTGTTAGCCAATTTCTCTTTTCTTTTTTTTCCCCTCAGCCAATCACTCCCCACCAGACTGTATCAAGTTTCTCTTTATCAGACTGTCTCCATGGAGAAATGAGAACCAGGCAGCCAGCTTATCAGTTTGTTTCCATGGAAACATGAAGACCAGCTGCCAGAACAGTTACTGAACATACATGTATTTGCTAGAATAAAGTCTCATAATATTCAATGTTTTTTTTTATTTACTTTCTCTCTCTTAAAACTTGTTACTAAATCAATCTAAGGTCTTTAATCAAGTCATTTCCCATGCAAGAATGAGAAAAAAACACATTTTTCTTTTATCATGCTTTTTAACCAGTTTTTTAAATATATTACAGTACCTACTCTTCTTAAAACTGAACACAAAGAAACACTAGAACAAGGGAGAAAGAAAGGAAAAAAGAAACAGCAGCACCTGTTTACAATTCCAATTACACTAAAAAATAACTGAAAAAAAAACTTTACTTTATAGCATGTAAAGAAAACCACATGCCAAAAAATTAGTGCAATTTAAGAAAAAAATCTTTACTTACATTTAACGTTCTTCCTCCTCTTCCCTTCCCTAAAGCTCTTTTACAAACGTTAATGACATGAAGTAGGGCATATGCTTTAGAGTCCCCCACAAATCCAACAAATTCTGGAAAAGTCCAATATTTCCAGATTTTCTTGTTCTCTCGTATTTCACAAACATAATTATTGCATTGTAATCCCATATTAAATCACTGGTTTTATTACTGTTTATCTCTGAAATCCTGACTCTGCTTCATTTCCAACATACTCTTCATTCTTCTAGTAAACTCTCATGCTTCTTTCCTTCTCTCCAAAATTTTCCGTTGAAAAATCAGAAAAGGTTTCACAGGGACAATTCCTCTGTGGTCTTCATTACCAGAACAAGAAGCAGAATCTCCTTCTGTTTCTCCGCTTACTTTTTGTTGGACAAACTTTTTGTTATTTCCTCCTTAGCATGTACTTCATCAAAAAATGACTTTGTCCCTCCAGGGAAGAATACCTTGAATACAGCTGGGTACAGTAGCTTGAATCTCACACCTGCATCTCGGCATTCCCTGAAAACTGGATTAAATTTGCACCTCTTCTGTCTGATGTACGAGTAATCATTCTCCACAAACACCTTGCTGTCTCCCACTTTAAGTACTTTGTCCTTCTGTCACAGTTTTCTCAGAATTAACTCCTTCAACTGGTAGGACTGCATCTTTACTATTAAAGATCTAGGTTGCTTTCTTATAGCCAGGTTTGGAGTATATACAGAATGTGTCCTTTCAACTAACAACTCTTACTGTGGAACACCAGTCAAGTTGCTTATTTGTGTTTTCATAAAATGAGTGGAGCCTGTTCCTTCCAGCTTCTCTGGTATAACTGTAAATGTCAGCTTTTCCCCATGTGCTCTTTCCTCTAATTCTATTATTTTTTTAAACTTCTCTTCCTGAGCAGTCTTATAATCAAGCCAGCCTTTTCTTCATTTCAATCTGATTTTTGCAGATTTATCATCTCATCTGAATACCTGTTTACACCTTCTTCCATTTTTTCAGCCTTTTATTGTTTGTGTTGATAACTCCATCAGTGTTTAATTTTAACCAGGTCTGTATGCAGTTGTCTTGTATCTTCCTGTAGGTAATTGGAAATCATGTCTGAAGTTTGCACTGCTTTTTGTCGAACATCTGTAGTACTTTTCCCCAGTCAGTGTTTCTTCCTCACTTTTTGTAGCTGACCTTTTCCAGGTCTTCTGTACTTCTTTATTCTTGGCATCCAGGCAGTGAACGTACTAGCCAGTTACTGAAATTTACCCGTAAACACAAGTCTACTGCCCTTCTCTGCTGAGTTTCTGTTTTTACACTGGGAGAGCTAGAACTAAGCGGTTAATCAAAGCTCAATGTGCGGCCATCTTGGAAGTCAACTTTAACTGTATTCTGACTCAGGAATGGAGAACAAGCCTGTCTTAGTATTGCAAACCCAAAACATCTGGGGAAAACGAGCAAGATTTTCCCTTCTTAATGATTCTCTCAAGCAATACATATATTTCAATGCATATCACACAGAACGTATGCTGCTGAGAAGGGAAGAAACTTTGGGCTGGCTTCAGTATTAACTAAATTAAGCCTGTTTGCTGTTTTTTCAGATCTTTAAGTTTAAATTTTGAATTACTTAGTAGGACCTTGCTGGTAGGTTTATAGTTTAAATTTGGTGGGTTTGGTTTGCTTACAGGTACTATTTAAGAAAGTGTTTTTTTTATTTTCAGTATGCTTATTTCCAACTGCTAAGAAATTGTGGTTTGTATTTTTCAGAGCATGGGATTTTGAGGAACAGTTCACTGTGCAGTGATTTTGACTTGTACGTTTGTGGATTTATTTTGTGATTTATACTCTGCTTACATTTGAAAACAAGCATATTACTTAAGCTTACTGTCTTTTTGTGAAGTGAATGAGACCTAGGATTTAACATACTCTGGTTGCTGAAGGGAGACTCTCCCCAGTATCTACTGAGGTGTGTGCCAGTTAGGGCTAGGGAGAAAACAGAGAAATGCCACTCCTGATGGTCATCTAAATGATGGTCCCTCCTGGTTGACTCTCACTCTGGTAATGTAAAAAGAATGAGCTGATTGGCCAGAAGGGTGGACAGGAATGGACACGGGGGGGGGGGGTCAAAATGCGAAAACAAAAAAAAAACCCACAGGAAACAAAGGCAAAAAACAACAAGAATACAGTAAAGGCACCAGCTGAAAGGTAGCTGGCCAAAGTGGTTGAGAGAAGAACAGTCACAGCAGAAAGTCAGAGGGGTTAGAAAGGACCAGCCTGAGCAAGGATGAGAGGAGACAAATGAAGATGGGGAAGAAGCTGAGGTTCTGAATGCGTTTTTTTTTTTTTTTTTTGTCTTCACTAAGGAAAGAAAAGGAAGGATGCCCTGCTAGGAGGCAGGGAGGTACAGCATAGTAGTGAAAGAAGTAGGCAGAGACAAGAATAAACAGGGAGGATGTTGAGAGTGAACTGGAACTGGTTTCCATAAGAGAACTATACTACAAAAATGTGGATTGTGTACTTGTGACCTCAAGAATATAGCCAGTGTGCCAGCAGATCCCCTGATCTAGGACTTCAACAGATCACAGGCCACTGCAGAAATACATGTGGACTGAAGACATCAACTGTGTATCCCTTAGTATGCAGGGGAGGCAGAAAAATTCCAAGAGGCTGGTCAGCCTAACAGCAGTGGCAGGAATAGTCATGATGGAAATCCTGAGGTAAAAGCTACCGGATTTCCTACAGAACAACAATCTCTAGGATAACAGTCAATGAGTTAATGGACGGGGGAGGGGGGGGGGGTTGGGAATTGGCATAATATTTAAAAGCTTTTGCTTCAAATGCACAAGGTACGGGGTTTGACTCTCACCTCTGAAGAGAAAACTGACTAGGCTTAAAACTGCCTGCAAGGGCAGCTGCCTAGTACTTACCTATGACCTACATCCACAGTTACATAACTTTGGAGTTGGCATAATGGTTAAGGTATTTGCCTCATAGACAAAGCGCACAGGGTTTGATTCTTACCATTGAGTTGGGAAACTTTGGCCAAGCTTAACATGACCTGCTGTTAGAGAAAGCTGCTCTGGATTTACAGTTGGGTTACAGGATAATCTGACAACAGAGCACAAATACCTGTGTTCTATCTGAACATTTAGGTCATTGACTCTGTCCTGCACAGGGCAATGCTAGGAAAAGTAGCGGGGGTGACGGCTGGATTAAGATAAGGAATTAGATTGATGCAGGATGAATGCTAGGATCTAAGGTGTTGCCTTGACAGTGGACTATACATAGCATAAGGAAAGTAAGGAGTAGGGAATGGCAAGGGTCAGTCCTGAGTCCAGTACTCTTCAATGTGTTTATTTCAGGAATATCTCAGAAAAGACATAATAGAATTAATATCTTTGCTGAAGATACAAAGTAAGGGTTATGCAGTACATACAGCATATCAAGACTTGACCAAGGCCTTTGACACTACTCCCCATGTAGGCATTAATGGCAGTCCTACAAATCTAAATATAAATCCTTATACTGTGCTGTAGACAGCTAACTGGTTGTCTGACAAAACCCATGTGGTTAGAGTCACAGGTGCCACCTCAGAAATAAAAAAAAACACTTGTACTGCAAGTCTCAGTTTTGCACCCCCTCCTACCTGGCATATATTTCTAAGACCTTCAAAGAAGCACTCCTGGCCTATGACTAAGTTTGCAGATTACTGCAAATCAGGTGCTGTTATGCTGTTATTCAATCTTCAACTGACTCAAAACTGCTCCAACATGGGTTAGACCATGTTAACAAAAAGTGTAAGGACAATGGGCTCAAATTAAATGTAAAAAACAAATTATGGCATAGTTCATTTTGGTAAACAAAACAGTTTCACTTAACATATAAGAGATGTACCCCTCTAATCAGAGACTGTTGTAAGGGATCTATGTACTGTTGTTGACAATTCCTTATATTTTGACCAGCATGTCTCCACAACAGTTTGGAAAACATTTCATCTGGCCAGTCTGATTTCCAAAGGCATCTCCACTAGATCCAAAGTCATCTGAATTCCCTTTTACTCGTTATCTTATCAGACTCATTACTGAATATAATGCACATTTTGTCATGCATTTGTCTAAACGTATCACACAACTTGACAGTCCCCACAGATTAATAGCTAAAAAGACCAGTGACCTCAAAAATCTTAGCTATCAAGACAGACTGCCAACCTTTTCTTTGTACTCAGTCTCTTATAGACTCTTCTGTGAAGACCTGTGTTTAACCTTTCGAGTCATGAAAGATCCAACCCTATTTGACCTCCTATTTGCAGAATTAACAGTACCTCAAATACTCTACTAAAGGAACTAAACCCTCATCAGCAGATAATGAAGACATGCTGGGGTGATTCATACTGCAACATAACCTTCACCTCGGGATTAAACTTCCACTAGGTGTCAAGCAGAGTAGCACCCTTGCCAACTTCAAGGTAAACCCAGACAATTAGAAGGGCAGCCTCAAATTCTCCCCTGGTCTACTTTGTTCTGCCCTCGAGGCTAGAGGGAAACTCTGAAGAGGGTTTTTGACTATGTTTGAAATGGTCTGCAAACTGACTGCCTAGTATGTACCTAGGAACCTAAGAGCGGCAGCAGTGGAAGAGGCTAAGGAAGGATTTGAAAAGACTGACGAAGTGGAATGAAATATGATAGCTGCGGTTTACTGCAGATGCAGGCAAAGTACAACACCTAAACCACAGCAACCCTCTTGAGAAGTATGAACTGGAGAGAGAGAGAGGTCGAGATGGCAAAAGAGCAGGAAAAGTATCTGGGGTGATGGTCTCACAGAGACTGTAGCACCAGGAGTATAGTGAGAGGGCAGTGGCAGCACGCACCAAAATGCTGGTGTGTATACTTCACAGGAAAATACTCCATAAACAAAGGCAAGGGTCCTGCTAAACTGAGCCCTGGTCACGCCATACCTTAGAGTGTGCAAAGTTCTGGGGGCCATACCAGGACAGGGACTTCAGACTGCTAAAAGCAGACCAAAGAAAATCCACCAGAAGGTTGTAAGGGATGGGATGGAAAGGATATAACCAGGAACCAGAGCAGCTGAAGCTTTTCTCAGCAGAAACCAGTAGAGATGGGTATATTCCACATGATTCCCACTCAGGCTATTAATGTTCACATTCAGCAAGCTTCTCTACACCAATTAACAGTCTTTTATTTTGGAGTTAAAAGAATAACTTATTTAAATATTTGCTTTGACTCCTAACCAAGAAGCTCTTACTTGGTGCAAAGATGCAACACAAATGAAGGCAAAAGGCAAAATGATCCACTCCCAAGTATTTATTTAGTGCTTTTGTTTATAAAATACAAACTTCCTCAGAATAAAAGTTTAAAGTTACTTCTACAGTTTGTGGGTGTCGTGGAAGTTTTGAAGTTTGGTACAAAGATACCAGAAGGGATAGAGGGAGGGGTGTGATATGAATTCATAAGATCATGTCAAGGTGGTGTGAAAGGGTTACCCTGGAAAGGAAGGACAGAGGAGAGGACAACGGAACTAGATTATATGGACCAACTTGTACCTATAAGAATACTAAAAGAAAAGGGCTGTGGACCCATGGAAAAGACTACTAGGATGAGTGGTGAACAGAATCCATAGAAGTATTCAAGAGGGCATGGAGGAGATGGAGAAGAGGTGAGTGGGGAGACAGGAATGAAAGTGAGGAAGAATGCTGAATGCTCTTAAAGGGCACACTAAGTAGTCTTACTGTCTCCTCCTGTTATCAAGCTGACATGACAATGTAGTTATCCACCTGCATATGTTCAGTGAAGCATCTTTATCTTCGTCCCCACCAGAAGTACAAAACTACAACAAAGATGCAAGGAAATAGCTGTCCCCACATTAAGGTCGAGGACTCACTTTACTTCATTATTTGTGAAAAATGAAAAATAAAAACCACTTAAACATTACAATATTAAGCAACGGTAATAAACAGTCCAAAACGTCAGATGTTAATTCCTCTTCTATAAAGGTACTGAAAAAAACAAACTCAAAACAGGCTTAGTCATCAGAATGAACCAGTTTTTATTTATGATAAACACTTACATTCAACAGCTGATGGAAGTCCAGTTGGTGGATGAAAGTGCTTATTAACTCATTCACTCCAATGGAGCTCAGCAGGACCTGTGTTAGCATTTTGGGGGCCCCTGTGCACTTCCAGGGCTACAAATCACCCTGTCACTGCCACTCTTCCTAAGCAACCTCTTAGTTTATGCTGGAAACTTTTAGTAGTAGTATGCACAGACTGACCTGTAGCTACAATACTGTTACATAAAAACAGGCATTTGTCCCACACTATGTCGGCCCGTATCACAAAGGAACTTTTACAGCTACTGGCATTTAGTTGCAACAATGACATATTGCAGCAACTCTATGCACAGGTTTGGACATAGGTGAAATCGCACTCTAGGCCTACTGTTTCAGCCACCCACCCACATCATGCACATTATTGTTTTCTTCCTTGTCTTACATTTTGCCATACTCTTCAGCTTTTTCAAGAAGCCATAACTTCATATATGCTCTGAAGTGCATTTTAATTGTTTTTTCCTTTTTACAAAACCTTTTCATCTGGTGATGGCTTGAGCAGAAATTATGATTGAGGAAAGACACTGTGTTGCTGTTCAGCTTTAGCTTTCCTTGCATCCTTTTAAAACACCTTCCCTGACCAAGACAGCACTGTAATAACTATTTAGAAAATAACAGGCCCAAGAAACCATAGGTTTAAAGAAGTTATGAGATGAATTTTAGAGCATTTTCACAGACTTTTAATCCAATGTTGACCTAAACAAAAAAACATGAGTAAGAAAATGTCAGTGTTATTTATTTTTGTTCTTTCAAGAAGACATAAGATGTACTCAAGGTTTAATGCTCAAAGATGACAACATAGTAGCTCACAATAAACTAACAAAGCAGTTGTTGTCTGGATATACAGGTCATAAATGGGAACTGCCTGCCTCCCTAACCGCCCCCTAAAAAAGACTGGCTATGCATATTTCTGGTATTAGACTGGGATGAAAGCATAGGTTCAAACTGCCACAGTCATGTACTTCAAGTGACTGCTGACACACATATACATAGCATGTCTCCTCACCTCTAATGCCAAAAGGCAGCCACCTGTATAAGTGCTTGAAGTGTGACTGTGAGAAAAGGGGAAAAATAATAGTTACAATATGTACTTTACTTTGTTGCTCCTGGAAAAAACACTGCCCCTTCACAAGCTATAGTAACCTTCTTTGTATACCTTTGAGGTCTGTATGAAAATTAAAACAATGGCCATACTGTCCTGAGCCCAAAAGTTATAATGACCTCATGTGCACACCTCTAAGGTTTGTCTGTGATGAAAATTAAAGTAGTAATAAACACAACCCCCACACACAAACATAACCTACAGAAGCTTTATGTACACATACATCTGAGCACGGCTGGTTTTAAAATGAGTGCAGCTGAGAGAAGATTAATGATACTTAAAATACCAAAGGGGTGATGATGTTAATAGCAAATGAGCACCAGTCATTCATATTGTGGCAGAGAATCAAGTAGTTCTTAACAGGAACCTCTCTATAATATGAACATAAATTTATTAGCATTAAGGCTGCACTAGGATACTATTCAGACCAAAGCTACTAACTGCAAAATTAATATACAGTACATCTACTTATTTGGTATTTTAATGTCCCTCCTCTAATTCCTTAACTGTGAATAGATTATGACACACTCCACGGCATACTATGCCTACAAATCAAATGAAAACGATGCCAAATATCACACACAGTACAACAGGACATATGCATACATTTAAAAAATGCTGGCCTTTTCAGTTACTAAACTAGGCAAATGAGTGATAATTTCTAGGTAATTGTTCACTATGACACAGCCCAGCACCTACAGATAATGTGCCTTTAGTGTAATACAGATCCTTGCATGGCAATTAGCCATTACTTATCAATGGGTATCCTGCATATCTGGTACAGATTAGTCCCCTCCTCTTGGTTTAGATACTAGGGAAGCATGGAAGCACGGTGCTTAAAAGTTCCACCTCACAACTGCAATATTAAGGATTCAGTACTGACTTTTGTTCATTCTTTATATGGAATTTTATATCACTATCTGATTTTTCCAGTTTGTCACATACACACACACACACACACATATATATATATATATATATATATATATATATATATATATATATATATGGATATAGGTCATAAGATCGACAGCCACATTCACCGACAACAGAAACATCGACACCACATTATCGACAAACCATAAACACGACACCTCACATGCCCGACAAACAAGTAACCGACGGTCCACAAACACGAAACCCCATACACTGCACACACCACAACAACAACAATCAACTAACAAAACACATCCCCTTATCCAAAAACCACACACAGAACACAAGCACACCAAACTCCTCACAAACCCACACTAAACCTCACACACACAACTATGTACAACCCTAACCCAAACCCTTACCCTAAGGTCCGTCACTATCGCACACTCAGCCAACCCGCGCCCTAACCCTACTTCACCTAACCCCCCCCTAACCCAAAAATACCACTACGCACACTTACATAACCCGCCTAACCCTAACTCACTTAACCCGCTAACCCAAAAATACCACTACACACTTACATAACCGCCCTAACCCTAACTCACTTAACCGCCCTAACCCAAAACATACCACTACCGCACACTTACCTAACCCGCGCCCTAACCCTAACTCACTTAACCCACCCCTATCCCCACAGACTGTCACTATCCACACTTACCTTACTCGCACCCTAACGTCCGTCACCACCGCATACTCAACACAGCCTTCTTTCCAACTCACTATCCCTGGCGTCGGCATGTTCATCCGTAGCGTCGGTCTTCCGAGTGTCGATCATCTGGCGCCCGCTAATCCGTTGTCGGTGATGTCGGCTGTCGATCTTCTAACCTAGACCCATATATACATACACACACACACACACCTGCATGATTATAAAATGAGTGGTCGACATTTAATTTGGTCAACATACAAAACTTGACATGCACCACAACATGTTGAACATTCATTATATCGCCACAACAGACTTTGACATGAAGTACAGTACAATGAAAGAAGTACTTGCCCCTTCCTGATTTGTTATATTTTTGCATGTTTGTCAAACTTACATGTTTCAGATCATCAAACAAATTTAAATATTAGACAAAGATAACCCAAGTAAACACAAAATGCAGTTTTTTAAGTAATGATTTTATCTATTAAGGAAAACAAATATCCAAACCTACATGGCCCTATGTGGAAAAAGGAACTGCCCCCTTGTTAAATCATGAAGTAACTGTGGTTAATCACATTTTTGGGAAAGCGGAGTTCAGTTTCACTAGCCACACCCAGATCTGATTACTGCCATACCTGTTGAATCAAGAGATCACTTGAATAGAAACTGTTAGACAAAGTGAAGCAGGCCAAAAGATCCCAAAAAGGGAGACATCATGCCCAGATCTAAAGAAATTCCAGAACAGATGAGAAACAAAGTAATTGACATTTATCAGTCTGGAAAAGGTTACAAAGCCATTTCTAAAGCTTTGGGACTCCAGCAAACCATGGTGAGAGCCATTATCCACAAATGGAGAAAACATGGAAGAGTGGTGAACCTTCCCAGGAGTGGCCGGCCTCCAATAATTACCCCAAGAGTGCAGCAATAACTCATCCAAAAGGACACAAAAGAACCCAGGACAACATTTAAAGAACTGCAGGCCTCACTTGCCTCAGTTAAGGTCAGTGTTCACGGCTCAACCATAAGAAAGAGATTGGGCAAACATGGCATGCATGGCAGAGTTCAAAGGCAAAAACCACTGCTGACCAATAAGAACAAAGGCTCGTCTCACTTTTGCCAAAAAACATCTTGATGATCCCCAAGACTTTTGGGAAAATATTCTGTGGACTGACTAAACAAAAGTTGAACTGTTTGGGAGGTGTGCGTCCTGTTATATCTGACAGAAAAGTAACATAGCACTTCTGAAAAAGAACATCATGCCAACAGTCAAACATGGTGGTGGCAGTGTGATGGTCTGGGGCTGGTTTGCTGCTTCTGGACCTGGACGACTTGCTGCGATTGATGGAACCATGAATTCTGCCCTCTATCAAAAAATCCTGAAGGAGAATGTCCGGACATCAGTTTGTGACCTCAAGTTGAAGTGCACTTGGGTGCTGCAGCAGGACAGTGATCCAAAACACACCAGCAAGTCCACCTCTGAATGGCTTAAAAAAAAAAAAAATGAAGGTTTTGGAGTGGCCTAGTCAAAGACTGGACTTAAATCCAATTGAGATGCTGTGGCATGATCTTAAAAAGGCAGTTCATGCTTGGAAAAGTACAGTTTTGTACCTACCATAAATGTAGATGTCCGATAGGAATGCATCTGCAGTCCTTACAAATGGGTTGTCCTGTCGTCAGGCAGCCCTTCGGTCGGCCGGATTCCAAAGTCTGGGTCCGGCTTCGGCTGGTGTCGCACTTCACCCGACGTCATTGCTGCAGTTCTTCGGGTATAAAGGCATCAGCCGACGCCATTTTCCTCAGTGTTTCTTGCCCCAGATGCCAGGTGCCCTCTTGGATGGCTAAATTTGGATAAATGCCAATGTCTCCAAATAGTAGAGAGCAAACACATAAAATAAGCATGTATGTACATATATACAAACAAATACACCATAATAGAGCCCCCCAAGCTAGCTGAAGGATGGCAAATACCCTAGGAATACCTCAGAGGGGAGGTGGGTGGGTAATCCTGACTGCAGATGCATTCCTATCGGACATCTACATTTATGGTAGGTACAAAACTGTACTATGTCCTTCAAGGATGCATCTGCAGTCCTTACAAATGGGTAGAATACCATAGCTAAACAAGGGGAGGAGGAAAGAGTAGAGATTATGGTGTAGCTAGGATCCCTTGCAAAACAGCAGTGGCAAAACCTGCTCGGGATCTAGAGTATAAAGGTAAATTGTAATGCTTGGCAAATGTATGCACGGAGGTCCAAGTAGCAGCCTCTATAATGTCCTTGGTAGCCACTCCTCGTAAGAAAGCTGTGGTAGTGGCTGTAGCCCTTGTGGAGTGAGGCCTGATGTTCTCTGGAGATTTCTTTCCATGGTAGGAGTAAAAAAATCTAATGCAATTTCCTATCCATTTGGAGATTGTCTGTTTTGAAATTGGTTTTCCTTCCTTCCCTGTGGCATATGCTACTAGAAGCTGGTCAGTTTTTCTATTGGACTTAGTCCTGTCCAGGTAGTAGCGTAATTGTCTGTGTACATCCAAGGTATGCAAGAGCCTTTCTCCCCTGTTCTGTGGGTTTGGGAAGAATGTAGGTAGGTGGATAGCCTGATTTAATGACACTCTGGATACCACCTTAGGCATAAATGTAGGATTTGTTCTCATGGACACTATCTTGATGGAAGATCAGGAAGGGTTGCACTGCCATTAGTGCCTGTAGTTCAGAGACCCTTCTTGCTGAAGTTATTGCCAGCAGGAAAGCAGTCTTCCAGGATAAGTATTGTAATTCTGCTGTTGCTGCTGGCTCGAAAGGGGGAAGAGTCAATTTTTCTAGCACAAAGTTCAAGTCCCATGCTGGCAATGGTGGTTTCCTGGGAGGTTTTACATTTTTAATTCCTCTCAGAAACTGTCTGAGCAGGGGATGAGAGAAAACAGGAGGATCCAAGCTGTATTCTGCTGAAATAGCTGAAGCATGTATCTTGATGGAGGAATAGGACAGGCCTGTGTGGAAGAGCTCTGCCAAGTACTCCAGGATGTTGGCTATGTTCACCAGTGTCACATCTTCTCCCTTTGCAGTACTCCAAATGAGATATCTTTTCCATTTTGCTGCATAATTCTTTCTTGTTGAAGGTCTGCGAGCCTCCAGGATTATGTCTTTAACCCTTTGGGATAAATTTGGGTTAATTGCTGTTATGTAATGTTCCAGGCAGTTAGCTGCAGAGTTTTCAGGTTTGGATGCAGGATGCTGTAGTTGTTCTGAGTTAACAGTAATGGGATCAGGGGTAGTGTCCATATTTGTTCCCGTGCCATGCTCCTCAGCAGTGGGTACCAATGTTGTCTTGGCCAGTCTGGAGCTATCAGAATGATCCTTGGACGGTCCTCTTTGATCTTCAGAAGCACCTTGTGCATCAAAGGAAGTGGTGGGAATGCGTATGCTGTCAGGTTCTTCCAACTGAAAGATAGGGAGTCCACCTTCCAAGCAAGTGGGTGGTACGTCCTTGTGCAGAATTTCTGTAGCTGGTGATTGAGTGGGGATGCAAACAAGTCTATTTGTGGTAATCCCCATTCTCTTGTGATGGCTTTGAAGATGTCCGGATGAAGCATCCATTCGTGGGCATCTGTGGTAGTTCTGCTTAATATGTCTGCTAGAATGTTTTCTTTTCCTGGGACAAAAATTGCTTGCAAGTGAATGTTGTAGCTCAGGGCCACATTCCATAGGTCCAGTGCCAGCCGGCATAGAGGATATGAATGGGTGCCTCCCTGTTTGTTGATGTACCACATAACTGTGGTGTTGTCTGTCCTTATCATCAACTGACCTTCTTGGAGAAATGGTCTGAATGACTGGATTGCCAATTTTACTGCCAGCATTTCCTTTAGATTTATGTGCAGGTGCAGCTGGTCTTGAGTCCATAAGCCTTGTATGCACTTATCCAGCATGTGTGCCCCCCAACCGAGGTCTGAGGCATCTGTCGTGATGGTTTGGCTTGGTGGGCTGTTGCAGAAGGGCAATCCTGTGTTTGAGTGACAGGCCTGAGCCCACCATAGGAACTCTTGTTTCAGGCATGGAATTATTGGAATTTTGGTCTCTAGGCTGTGCTTGTGTTGGGACCACAAATTCTTTAGGTACCACTGTAGTTTTCTCATATGCAGTCTGGCATGAGGGACCAGAAGTATGCAGGATGCCATGAAGCCTAGAGCTTGCAGTACTTTTCTTGCAGTTAGATGGTTCTGCTTGGTTAGTGCCAAGAAGTAGAGAGGTAGTTGCTCTTCCTTTTCTGCAGTTAGGAATGCCATTTGTTTTGATGTGTCCAGCTCTGCACCCAGAAAGGTTATTCTTTGGGATGGAATCAGCCTTGACTTTTTTATATTGACTGTATATCCCAAGGCTTGCAGCAGGTAAATGACTCTTTGTAAGTCTTCTGTTAGCTTGCTTTTGTTGTCCGCTTGTATCAGGCAGTCGTCCAGGTAGGGATAAATCTGGATCCCCTGAAGTCTGCAATGAGCAATTACTGATGCCAGGCATTTCGTGAACACTCTGGGCGCAGTAGATAAGCCAAAGGGCAATGCTGAAAATTGATAATGCTCTGATCCTGCAAGAAATCTGAGGTATCTTCTGCAAATTGGTCTTATGGGGACGTGCAGGTATGCCTCCTTGAGATCTAGAGTTACCAGCCAAGACTCCTTGCCCAGCATGGGAAGAAGCTGCTGTAGGGTCAGCATTTTGAATTTTGGAACAATAAGGAATGTGTTTAAAGCGGACAGGTCTAGAATGGGTCTCCCATTTGTTTTCTTTTCTTGGTACCAGGAAGAGTCTGGAGTAAAATCCCTTTCCTTGCTCCATAGATGGTACCTTTTCCACAGCTCTCATTCTTAATAGCTAAGATATTTGCTTTAGAGCTTCTGTCCTTTGAGCAGGTGGTAGGTTTGGCATTCCTCTCTTCCTTGGTAGAGTATGGAAATGGAACCTGTAACCTTGGTCTATAGTTTGCAAAATCCATTTTTCTCTTGTGATGCAATGCCAGTTTTCTGAAAATAAGGTTAGCTTTCCGCCTAAGGGTGCTTGTAGTTGTTCCCTGGTAGGCGGTGCCACTGTCAAGTCACTGTGATTGAGTTGTTGTAGTGGTGGTGACTGCGTCTGTGCCTCGCTGGTTGTTACCTTGCCATTGGCGTCCCCTGTAGGCACCCCTGGGTTGGTTTCTGCCTCTAGAACTCCTATTCCTGCCTCTCTGAGTCTTAGAGGAGTCCGGAAAGGACCAATTCTTGGAGGGCCAGTTCCTGCTAAACCTTGGAGGTTGAACCTGTAAGAAATCTTTCACAGTTTGTACAGATTTTGCCTTCTCTTCCATCTTTTTTAGTACCTGCTGAGCAGGGGAACCAAATAAATTGACCTTGTCCATGGGTGCATCCAAAAGCTTTGATTTGACATGGTCTGTTAATACCTGTTCTTTCAACCATGCATGTCTCCTGATAACTGTGCCAGTCATGGCTGATCTAAAGGAAGCCTCCAGTGCATCATAGCCACATTTTAAAGAATGGTTACTAACCTGCTGTATGTTATGTACCATTTCCTGAACATATTTTTTATCTAAAGATTCTTCAGAGGACAGATTTTTAGTTAACTGGTCAAGCATAAACTCTTGATATTGAATCATATGAAATTGGCAGTTCAAAGCCCTAGCTGACAAGGTAGCAGAAGTGTAAACTTTTTTACCCCATCTCTCTAAGGACCTGGATTCCCTTTCAGAGGGGAGGGGGTTTTTAGTAGAAGTAGCTGCTACAGCTTTAGGGCCCTGGGAGATAGTCTCTGGATCTGCAAAAGGAGCCTTGTATAAATGGTGATGAGTGTCCGGGACCCTGTAGAACCTATCGGGCTTAGCAGGAGCGGAGGTAATGAATCAGGAGCAGTGCAAGCATCATTAAATGCATCATCTACAACAGAAAGAACTGGAGGTATAGCTAAGGGCCTATGTTGTGGCAAATGTAGAAAGGTTCTAAGCCTTTTTCTGGAGTCTGAGAAATCTTGGCCCTGCCACTGAAATTGTTCCCTCATAGCATGCAAGGTTTCCCCAAAGGAAAATTCCTCAGGTGGAGAGGCTGAAGGAATGGACTCTTCCGCATCAGAGTCTTCGTAAGGAGAATAAGAAGCCTCAGGAGGGTCTGTGTGTTCTGAGTCATCAGAGGAATCATCAGTGGATACTGGTTCAGGGGGCTCTGCTCTAGGCCCCTTTTCTGGAGGTGGGAGAGAGGACCTGTCTGGATGAGGCTGTGATCCACGAATTAAGGAAATTAGATCCTCAGCCAAAGAAAGCATATGAGAGCTAGTGCTGGGCCTGTGTGAGGGGGGTTTGGTAGGCACAGTTTTTGAAGCTTTGGCTGCTTTAGCCCTGGCAAAGGCCTTAATAGACATCGCTGCAGGAGGCCTAGCAGCTCCACATGCAGGGGTTGAAGTATCCAAGGGAATTGTGTCTGATAATTCCTGAGAAACCGCAACGGAAGGTTGGATTTCAGAAGCCGTTTCTACCAGGTTAGAGGAGGCCTCGGTAGAAGGCATGGTTTCGGCTGAAGAAAGAACCGCTAGCTCGGTTTCGGACGAAACCGAGACACTCGCGGTTTGCTTACTCGCGGTTTCGGCCGAAACCGCGGACCGCGAGTGTCGGTCCTTTTCTTTTCATTTTTTGGAAATTTGCATAGTCGGAGTATCCGACGGCATAATATAGGCAAAATCAGAGCCGAAAATCTGTTCAGCAAACTCCGACCGACGTCTAAGCGTCCGTCGGTTAAAAGAAGCACAGGCTAGACAAGCTGCTACGTCGTGGTCTGGGCCTAAACAATGAATACAGTAGGAGTGGAAATCCTTATGAGGTATTTGTTTCCCACAAGATAAACAGTTATTCACTTTCTCTGACATCGGCTGAGGCAAGAAAGAGTCCCCAACGGGGTACTTAGCTTTTTAGAAGTCTCCGAAGTAGTATTCGGTAGTAGTAATCTCTGGATCTGACCGACCAGCACTTGCGAACAGCTTCTGCTTCGGGCGCCACGCGGCAAGAAAGACTGAGGAAAATGGCGTCGGCTGATGCCTTTATACCCGAAGAACTGCAGCAATGATGTCGGGTGAAGTGCAACACCAGCCGAAGCCGGACCCAGACTTTGGAATCCGGCCGACTGAAGGGCTGCCTGACGACAGGACAACCCATTTGTAAGGACTGCAGATGCATCCTTGAAGGACATCCCTCCAATATGGCTGAATTAAAACAATTCTGCAAAGAAGAGTGGGCCAAAATCCCTCACTGCAAGTTATCGCAAACGCTTGATTGCAGTTGCTGCTAAGATTAGGTTTAGGGGGTAATTATTTTTTCATATACGGCAATGAAGGTTTGGATATTTTTTTTTCCTTAATAAATAAAATCATCACTTAAAAACTGCATTTTGTGTTTACTTGAGTTATCTTTGTCTACTATTTACATTTGTTTGATGATCTGAAACATTTAAGTGTTACAAACATGCAAAAAAAATAAGAAATTAGGAAGGGGCAAATACTTTTTTATTGCACTGTACATCAAAAAAGGACTGGATTTCCTTTTCCATCACACTACCCATAAAGTACAGTTGTGTACACTTACCATAAATTTAGATGTTCGAGTGTATTCACTGTTGCAGTCATTACATTTGGGTAATCTGCTGGCAGGCTGCCCTCAGTCGGCCTGAATTCCAAAGTCTTGGTCCTGCTTCGGTTGCTGTCTTCTCTTCCATGATGTCAGGGGGTATAAAACATGCAGCCGACGCCATTTTCTTTAGTTTTTCTTGCCCCCGATGGTCAGGTGCCCCCAAAAAGGTAGCAAAATTATATAAATATACATGCATCAATATAAACTTTACCTTCATCTACAAGCAAATACACCACATAAGTTGTAGAAGATAGAGAAGGAAAGATAAACTTCAGAATGACAGGGGGATGGCGGGAGGGTAACCTGGACTGCAACAGTGAATACACTCGAACATCTACACTTACGGCAAATGTACACAACTGTACTATGTTTTTCGTGTTTTACTGTTGCAGTCATTACATCTGGGTAGAATCCCAAAGCTATGGTTGGGAGGCTGGGGCTAAACAGCATTAGGTGCGGCTATAAGGCCCTGCAGCACTGCAGTGGCAAAGCCTGCCCTGGACTTAGAGTAGAGACGCAAATGGTAATGGTTTGTAAAGGTGTGAACAGAACTCCAAGTAGCAGCCTCTAGAATGTCTTTGGTTGGTACTCCTCTGAGAAAGGCTGCTCAAGTAGCTGCAGCTCTGGTGGAATGAGACCTAATGCCCTTGGGCACAGGTTTACCATGGTGTAAATAGCAGAAACGGATGCAGTGGCTTATCCATTTTGAAATTGTCTGCTTTGAAATAGCCTTGACTTCTGATCCTGCAGCATATGACACTACTAATTGCTCAGTTTTTCTTGGAGCTTTTGTCCTGCTCAAGTAGAATCTTAGCTGTCTGTGTACATCCAAGGAATGCAGAATTCTCTCCCCCTTGTTCTGTAGATTTGGATAAAAAGTTGGCAGATGAACTGATTGGTTAAGAGCCACACTGGAAACCACCTTAGGCATAAAAGTAGGATTTGTCCTCAGACACCCTGACTGGGTAAAATATGATAAAAAGGCTCTACAGCCATGAGGGCCTGTAGCTCTGAAACTCCTCTTGCTGAAGAAATTGTTCGTAGCAGAGCTGTTTTCCATGATAAGAACTTTAGATCAGCGGTGGCAGCTGGTTTAAATGGAGGCAGGGTGAGCTTTTCCAACACATAATTAAGGTCCCATGCAGATAATAGTGATCTTCTAGGAGGCCTTAAATTTTTGGCTCCTCTAAGATACTGCTTTAGTAAAGGATGAGAAAAGATTGGTGGCTCTGTATTGTAATGAGCCGAAATGGCAGAGGCATGGATTGTGATTGATGAGAAAGATAGGCCTTTGTCAAGCATCTCAGTTAAGTATTGTAATATCTGAGGAATATTTGGTTCTGATGTATCAGTTCCTTGTGCTAGATTCCAAGCACAGAATCTCTTCCATTTGTCAGCATAAGATTTTCTAGTACTAGGCCTTCTGGCTTCCAAAATGACATCCATTACAGCTTTACTGAGAGGTGTTGTTTGTATGACTACATGATTAGCCATGCTGCCAGGTTCAGACTCTGTAGTTGATTGTGCAGGATTTGATTGTCTTGTTGGGACAGTAGTTGTGGTCTTTGAGGCAAGGTCCAAGCTGGGTATTGAGCCAAGTTCGTTAGAATTGGGTACCAGTATCGGCGGGGCCAGTCCGGGGCAATTAATATCATCTTTGTCTTCTCCTGACTTCTAAGAGGACCTTGGCTAGAAGAGGCAGAGGAGGAAAGGCATAAACTGATACGTTTTCCAACACACACACACACACATATATATATATACAGCGAGAGAGAGGGGGCCATGTCGATCCAACAAAGGCATTTTCAATGAATGCAAATACACTGAAATCAGTTTGTTGAAACTGTCTTCAAATAACACAGAAAAAAAATTTCCCCATGTAGGGGGACCCCCCCCCCAGAATTATATATATACTAACTCTGAGGTTGGACAACAGTGGAGAAAATAGTGAAGCTCCACTTTCTAAGGCAGTTTTGGCAAACTAGCTTTCAGTTTTGTGTTTACTGAAATTGCCTTTGATGGACTGGCATGCCCCCATATATATTAATAGTGTGTGTGTGTGTGTTGTGTGTGTGTGTGTGTGTGTGTGTGTGTGTGTGTGTGTGTGTGTGTGTGTGTGTGTGTGTGTGTGTGTGTGTGTGTGTGTGTATATATATATATATATATATATATATATATGCATATACAGTAGATATAAAAAGTGTACACACACCCGTTAAAATGCCAGGTTTGTGATGCAAAAAAAAAAAAAAGAGCCCACAATAAATCATTTTGAAACGTTTCCCAGTTTTAATGTGATCTATAATCTGTACAATTCAAGTGAAAAACAAACAAATCTGTTAGGGGAAAAATATAAAAAATAAAGAAATGTACAATAAGCTGGTTGTGTAAGTGTGTACAGCCTTAAACTAATACTTTGTTGAAGCACTTTTTGATTTAATTGCAGCATTCAGTCTTCTTGGGTACACTCCAGCCATCAATTAAAGAGACTCTGGTTAACCCCAAATAAAGTTCAGCTGTCCTAGTAGGATTTTCCTGACATATACTCAGTTGCCTGCTACAGAAAAAGCCATGGTTCGCACACAGCTTATAAAGCATCAAAGTGATCTTATTGTTGAAAGATATACGTCAGGAGAAGGGTACAAAAAAATATCCACAGCATTGGATATACCATGGAACACAGTGAAGACAGTCATCAAAAAGTGGAAAATTATGGGACAACAGTGACATTGAAAAGAACTGGACGTCCCTCCAAAACTGATGAAAAGACTAGATGAAAACTGGTCAGGGAGGCTGACAAGAGACATAAAGCAACACTGACGGAGCTGCAGGAATTTCTGGCAAGTACTGGTTGTGTACTACATGTGACAACAATCTTCTTTGGTCTCCATATGTCTGGACTATGGGGTAGGGTTGCAAGACGAAAGCCTTTTCTTACATAGAGAAACATCCAGGCCTGGCTAAAAATTTGCAAAACAATACATCAAGTCTCCAAAAAGCATGTGGGAAAATGTGTTGTAGTCTGATGAGACCAAGGTTGAACTTTTTGGCCACAATTCCAAAAGGTACATTTGGCGCAAAAACAACACTTTGCATCACCAAAAGAACACAATCCCCACGATGAAGCACGGTGGTGGCAGTATCATGCTTTGGGGTTGCTTTTCTTTAGCTGGAACTGGGGCTTTAGTCAAGGAGGTGGGAATTATGAACAGTTCCAAATACCACTCACTTTAGGCCAAAAACCTTCAGATGTCTGCTAGAAAGTTGAAGATGAAGAGGCATTTCACCTTTCAGTAAGACAATAAACCCAAGCATACATCCATATCAACAAAAGAATGGCTTCACCAGAAGAAAATTTAAGTTTTGGAATGGCCCAGCAAGAGCCCAGACCTAAATCCAATAGAAAACCTGTGGGGTGACCTGAAGAGGGTTGTGCACAAGAGATGCCCTCGCAACCTGAAAAATTTGGAGCGCTTCTGCAAGGAAGAGTGGGCAAATATTGCCAAGTCAAGATGTGCCATGCTGACAGACTCCTACCCAAGAAGACTAAATGCTGTAATTAAATCAAAAGGTGCTTCAACAAAGTATTAGTTTAAGGGTGTGCACACTTATGCAATCAAATTATTGTATGTTTTTTTTTATATTTTTTCTCCTAACAGATCTGCTTGCTTTTCAACTGAATTGTACAGGTTATAGGTCATAATAAAGGTGGGAAAAGTTCTGAAATTATTTATTGTGGTCTCTTTTTTTTATATCACAAAGGGGTGTGTACACTTTTTACATCTAACATATATATATATATATATATATATATATATATATATATATATATATATATATATATATGTATGTATATATCTAGGTTTATTTAAAGGCTAATAGTTGAAAGTCACATACCTAATTATCACAGATGGGGAAATCCTTTAGTCGACTGTCAAAAACCCATTCAGACTGTAGAAAGTACAATGCAATTCAAACAAATGAACTTGATCGCTTCATTGTCATCGCCCGAAAGCCCAAATCACCAAAAACGCAGTACAACACATTTAATTTCGTCCGAACATAGTAGTGGCAGTGTATATGCCCTTTATCCCACTGTAGTGCAATCCTGGAGTTAGAATATAGAGTTAGGGGTACGTGGGGGGCACAGCCCCCCACGTCAGGGGGTGTGAGGGGGGAGAAGACCCCCACCTAGCTGAGTTGCATACTGACCAGTTTCTGTTAAGAGGGTAAGGAAGTAGTGTATAATTACACTGGGTTTGGTTTTTTGGAGGTTTGATTTTGCAAAAAATGTTGAAAATAGTCGAAATTGTTGAAAAGTGTGATTTTCGACCATGTGAATGCTTTTCCGTTCTGAATTCTGAATTTCCATAATATGATTCTACATTATGAAGTTCAACTATTTGATAGTAAACCTATACATATACATATATATATATATATATATATATATATATATATATATATATATATATATATATATATATATATATATATGCCTATATGGGTCTACTTCAGATCACTGAAATCCCATTTCACTGAAATTCATTTCACAGAGACCAAATCACCTAATTTTCAAAATACTGAAAATTAATTTGACTGAATCTCATTTCACTGAATTGTAGGCTATAGACCTGATGTGGGTTTCTATTCACCTTTAACTTGTTTGTGACAGAAAAAATTTCTGTAGCTTACAGTGCTGAGTGTCAGAATACTGATAGTAAAGTAGAAAGTGGTGTTGTAGTGTTTTTAAATGTGGGTATGTCTTTTACATTTGTATGGAAAGTATCTAAAGTAATATGGCAGATGTTTTGTGCATTCCCAGCACTAATGGCAGTGTATATAGTACTGTGATGCACATAAAAGGTATATGACCTTTTCCCCACTGTAGTGCGATCCTGGAAATAGTATATATATAGCTGGAGGGGCACAGCCCCCTCACAATGGGGGGTGTAGGGGGCATAACCCCCCACTTAGTTTGGTTTTAGTGTCTGGTTTCTGTTAAGAGGATAAGTAAGTAGGTTTGAAGTTGTGGAAAGAGGTAGTCATTAGTGTTGTGAATGTGTTTGTCTATGGTTTCCCATTTAGTCTTTTGAAATTTAGCATTGTAAGCTGTCAGTATTGTGAAATTTAGGTGATTTGGTCTCGGTGAAATGGGATTTCAGTGATGTCAAGTAGACCCATATATAGATGCACACACATATTTATATACAATATAAATATATACATACATATATATATATATATATATATATATATATATAAATATATATATTTACATTATATTTTATATTATATATATATATATATATATATATATTTATATATATATATATATATATATATATATATATATATATTTATATATATATATATATATATAAACACACACACACACATATATATATGCGCGTGTGCATGTTTTTATTTTATTTTGTATTAATGAAACACTTAATTCTGCAACATAACTGCCTATCATATTACAGCAGCTGGTTTAATATCTGACAAAAAGATTTTAATATGATATAAGCTTTAAACATCTCTTTCATGTTAATATAATTTTGTTAACTGGGATGGGGACCAAGTGTCTTAGTTTTTGTTTAGGAAATTGGATCTATTCTTAAAAATACTAGAAGATGCTCCTTGAAAAGATTTCTATTGGCCAAAATAAAATTTGGAAATTTAACAGCCTTTGCCTGACTATAGAAGGAATTAATGTGAGATATGAATGCAAGGAACCGTGATGGCGATTCCAGAGATTCTTAAAATACCATTTGGGGTTTGTCATGTGTAGCTTATTTGACAGCATTAAAATAGCTGCAAAGATGAGCCCAAGAACCATTAGACATATCTTGAATGGAACGATGCACATGGATGGAACATGGTTCACTAAAAGAACTATAACATTTCTAATTTGTCTTGTGAATAAAAAGTACAGTTGTGTACCTACCATAAATGTAGATGTTCGAGTGTATTCACTGTTGCAGTCATTACAATTGGGTTATCCTGCTGGCAGGCTACCCACAGTCGGCCTGAGTTCCAAAGTCTAGGTCCGGCATCGGTTGCTGTCGCCTCCTCCCTGATGTCAGTGTGCCAGGGGTATAAAAGATGCAGCAGAAGCAATTTTCTTCAGTTTTTCTTGCCCCAGATTTCAGGTGCCCCTAAAATGGTAGGCTCACTAAAGGCAAAAAGCATGCATAACCAAAAAACAACTTTTCCTTCATCTACAAGCAAATACACCACATAGGTTGTGTAGAATAGAGAAGTACATACAAGTCCCAGCAAGGAAAAGGGGGATGGAGAGAGGGTAACCTGGACTGCAAGACTGAATACACTCGAACATCTACATTTATGGTAGGTACACAACTGTACTGTGTTCATCGTGTTTCACTGTTGCAGTCATTACAATTGGGTTGAATCCCAAAGCTATGGTTGGGAGTCTGGTACTAAATAGGTACCAATCAGGCCCTGCAGAACTGCAGTGGCAAAGCCTGCCCTGGATTTAGAATAGAAAGGTAAGTGATAGTGCTTTGTAAAGGTATGCACTGAACTCCAAGTTGCAGCCTCTAAGATGTCTTTGGTTGGTACTCCTCTGAGGAAGGCTGCTGAAGTGGCTGCTGCTCTGGTGGAATGTGGCCTAATGCCCTTGGGCACTGATTTGCCATGCTGTGAATAGCAGAAACGAATGCAGTGGCCTATCCACTTTGAAATAGTCTGCTTTGAGATAGGCTTTCCTTGTGATCCTGCAGCATATGTTACTAGAAGTTGCTCAGTCTTTCTGAAAGCTTTGATTCTGTCCAAGTAGAAGCATAGCTGTCTGTGAACATCCAAAGAATGCAGAAGTCTCTCACCCTTATTCTGTGGGTTTGGGTAAAAGGCAGGCAAGTGAATTGTTTGGTTAAGAGCCACACTGGTCACTACCTTAGGCATAAATGTAGGGTTTATCCTCAGAGAAACCCTGTCAGTATGGAAAATGATAAAAGGTTCCACAGCCATGAGTGCCTGTAACTCTGAGACTCGTCTAGCGGAGGTTATTGCTAGGAGCAGAGCTGTTTTCCAGGATAAGAATTTTATATCAGCTGCAGAGGCCGGCTCAAAGGGAGGCAGTGTAAGTTTTTCCAAGACATAGTTGAGGTCCCATGTAGGTATTGGTGCTCTCCTTGGGGGTCTTATGTTTTTTGCCCCTCTAAGGTACTGCCTTACTAATGGATGAGAAAAAATAGGTGGTTCTGTATTGTAATGAGCTGAAATGGCAGAGGCATGAATTTTAATGGATGAAAAGGAAAGGCCTTTATCCAGCATCTCAGTTAAATATTGCAAAATCTGTGGAATATTTGGAACAATTGTGTCAATACCTTGTGCCTGGTTCCAAGCACAGAATCTCTTCCACTTTTCTGCGTAAGATTTTCTGGTGCTAGGCATCCTGGCCTCCAAAATAACATGCATAACTACTTTAGAAAAAGGTGTCTCTTGAATGGCTACATTATCCGCCATGCTCCCAGGTTTAGGGTCCTGAGTTGGCTGTGCAGTATCTGACTGCCTTGTTGAGTCAATAAGTGAGGAATTTGAGGTAGTGTCCAAGATGGGCATTGGGACAAGCTCTTTAAGATTGGGTACCAGTGCTGGTGGGGCCAGTCTGGGGCAATCAGAATCATTTTTGGCTTCTCTTGTCTGACCTTGAGGAGTACCTTGGGGAGGAGAGGCAGAGGAGGAAAGGCATATACTGTTAGGTTTTTCCAGCTGAAAGATAGAGCATCCACTTTCCATGCTTGCTTGTGTTAAGTCCTTGTGCAGAATCTTTGTAATTGGCAATTGTGAGGAGAGGCAAATAGGTCTATGTCCGGGCATCCCCAGTTCCTTGTTATCATGTTGAAGACTTGTGGGTCCAATTTCCACTCGTGGGGATCCATCAGGTTTCTGCTTAGTTTGTCTGCCAGAGTATCTATCCTTCCTGGCAAGAATTGTGCTTGCAGATGTACTTGGTAAGTCAATGCTGTGCCCCACAAGTTCATGGCTAGTCTGCAGAGGGGGTAGGAATGTGTGTCCCCTTGCTTATGTACCACATGACTGTGGTATTGTCCGTCTTTACAAGTAGTTGTCCTGAATGAAGTAGATTCTTAAAGGCGGTCAGGACATTTTGAACTGCTAGCATCTCTTATTGATTGATGTGTAGATGCATTTGACTTGCGGACCATGTGCCCTGAATACATTTTCCTGCCATATGGGCCCCCCAGGCATAATCTGATGCATCTGTTGTCAATGTCTGCCTGGCTGTGGGTAAGGTGAATGGCTGTCCCGTGTTGTGATGACAGGCTTTTGCCCACCATCGAAACTCCTGTTGCAGGCAGGGAATGAGGGTAATTATTGTTTCCAGGCTGTGGCAATGTTGAGTCCAAACACTTTTTAGATACCATTGAAGTTTCCTCATATGCAGTTTTGCATATGGAATTAGCAGAATGCAGGATGCCATGAAGCCCAAAGCCTGCAGAATTTTTCTTGCAGATAACTGGGTCTTTGTTGCCAACATTTTGAAATACGTAGTCAGTTGTCTGTGTTTGCCTGGTGTGAGAAGCCATCTCGGCAGTTGTATTTAAGTTTGCACCCAGAAATATTATCTCTTGAGAGGGTACGAGTTTTGATTTCTTTTCGTTTACTGTGTACCCTAGGCCTGCTAGTAATGTTTTTACAAATGCCAGATGCTGTAGTAGAGTGTCCTTGTTCTCTGCTTGAATAAGGCAGTTGTCCAAGTAAGGATATATCTGAATTCCTCTTTGTCTGCAAACAGCAATTACTGGTGCCAGGCACTTTGTGAAGACCCTGGGCACAGTAAATAAGCCAAAGGGCAGTGCAGAGAATTGGTAATGCATTGGGCCAGCTATAAATCTGAGGTATCTCCTACATGATTGTCTGATTGGGACATGCAGGTATGCCTCTTTTAGGTCTAAAGTCACAAGCCAAGCCTTCTTGCCTAGCATGGGCAGAAGCTGCTGCAGAGTTAACATTTTGAATTTTGGAATGTCCAGGAATGTGTTCAGGATAGACAGGTCCAGTATCGGTCTCCAGGTTTTGTCCTTTCTGGGCACCAAGAATAGCCTTGAGTAAAATCCCCGTCCCTGCTCTTGCTGTGGTACTTGCTGAATGGCCCTCATGTCCATGAGGGATGAAACTTGTTTTTGTGCCTCTGCCCATTTAATGCGTGGCAGGTCTGGCATGCCGTTTGGCCTTGGCAGGGTGTGAAAGTGGAACCTGTAGCCCTGGGATACGATATTTAAGACCCATTTGTCCTGAGTGATCATGTGCCAATTTTGAGCAAAAAGTGCTAGTTTCCCCCCCAAGGGAGCTGCCAGAAGATAAGTTCTTGGTGCTGGCAGGGGAAAGTCATTGAGACTGTTTCCTGTATGGCTGTGATTTTTCTTCTCAGCTTTTGGAGGTTGAAGCACCCCATTGTTTAGGCCTGTATGAGCCTTAGCGCTGTGATCTGCCTCTGGGGTGTCTGTATCTACCTCTTTGCGGCCTGTCTGACACTGGAAAGGACCAATTCTTTGCAGGCCAGTTCCTGCTAAATCTGGGAGGCTGTACCTTGTAAGAAATCCTTGACTGTTTGCATAGATTTAGCTTTGCCCTCCATTTTCTTCAAAACCTCTTCCGCTTTGAATCCAAACAAGGTATCATGTTGTAGTGGAGCATCTAATAATTTTGCTTTAACATGATCAGACAGATTCTGTTCTTTTAACCAAGCATGTCTCCTAATGACAGAACCTGTAACAGCGGCCCTGCAAGAGGCCTCTAGGGAATCAAAACCACATTGCAAAGTAAGCTTTCCTACTTGTTCAGCAGCATGCAATAAATCCTGCATTTCTTTGTTTTCTGCACATTCTGAATTTGTCAACATTTTTTGTTTAAGCAGTGACATTAGATATTGCTGATATTTAAGCATATGAAATTGACAATTTAAAACTCTTACAGCCAAGGTAGCAGAAGTATAAATCTTTTTCCCTCATCTATCCAGGTCCCTTGAATCCCTATCAGAGGGTATAGGATTTTTAGCAGTGGATGCCTTGATCCCTTTGGGTCCCTGAGAGATAGTTTCTTGGTCTGCAGCCGGGTTTTTATAAAGAAATTGATGTGAATCAGGAACCCTGTAGTATCTGTCTGGCTTAACAGGAGCTGGTGGCAAAGAGTCAAGAGACAGTCCGGACTCTGAAAATACATCATCTACAATGTCTAAAACAGGAGGGATAGCAAGGGGCCTGTGCTGAGGTAATAAAAGGAAGTCTCTAAGCCTTTTCTTGGATTCTGAGTAATCTTGGCTCTCCCAGTGGAAATGCTCCCTCATAGTATGCAGGGTTTCCCCAAAGAATAATCCTCAGGAGGAGAGGCTGAAGGAATAGATTCAGCATCAGAATCCGCATAGGGAGGAAGAGAATATTCCTGGTCAGAAGAGGAATCAGAGGAAATGGAAACCTGATCTGAAGAAGCATATTCTATCTCTTGCCTAGTCCTCTTATCAGGAGGGGGATGGGAACCCCTGATCAAAGTAATTAGGTCTTCGGCCATTTTAAGCATCTGTTTTTTAGGCATGGAGGCCTGTCCAGGAGAATGCTGTACTTGTTTCTTTGTCTTTAGAGCTGCTTTAGTCTTTGCCTTTGAAGCTGAAGTTGGTTTTACATACAACTGTGTAGGCTTGAAAACACCCTCAGAAGCCGATGCCTGCTCAGTGGCTCCGGACCCATCTGAGGGAATAGTTTCCGAGTGTCCAATACCTTGAGTTTCCAGCGGCCTAGTCAGCTCCACGTGGGAGTCAGAAGCGGCCTGTGGCTCTGAGGTAGCGGGCGTCAGGGGCTGCGAAAGCGCCTCACTGAGAACCAGCGACAGGCCTAGCAGAAGCCTCATTGTCGGTTTTGGACCTTGGATGCCTGTCCTTTTCTTTGCGCTTTTTATAAACTCCGGTAGTCGGTTGCTCCGACGGCATTATATAGTTAAATCTTCTGCCAAAATAATGAAATGTAAAATTGTACCGACGCTTAATAGTGCGTTGGTTAAATCTAGCACAAAACCAACAACTAGCAACGTCGTGGTCAGGGCCTAGGCAAGGAATACAGTAAGAATGAAAACCCTTATGAGGTATTTGCTTCCCACAAGAAATACAATTATTAACTTTTTCTGTCATCTGTCTGGACCAAGAAAAAGTTTCCCCAATGGGGTACTTAGCTTTAATGAAGACTTCAGATCTGAAAATCGAATTTGAAAATCTCAGGAGTCGGCCGACAGGCACTTGCGAACTGCTTTTGCTTCGGGCACCGCACGGCAAGAAAGACTGGAGAAAATGGCGTCGGCTGCATCTTTTATACTCCTGGCACACTGACGTCAGGGAGGAAGCAACAGCAACTGATGCCGGACCTAGACTTTGGAACTCAGGCCGACTGTGGGTAGTCTGCCAGCAGGATAACCCAATTGTAATGACTGCAACAGTGAAATATGATGAACATCACCTTCTCCAAGACAGAATTCAGAGTGACCCTTAAAATCTTTTTAACTTGGCACGGGAGCTGATCAGAAGTTTTCTGAGAATGTAAAAATAAACTTACTTCCCTGGCTAGCTGCTGCAACCAATCAGGAAACATGGACTTACTTCCCTGGCTAGCTGCTGTAGCCATTCAGGAAACTAGAACTTACTTCCAGGTTGCTGCAGTCAATCAGGTCACTTGATTTACTGAAGTGGACCTGACTGAGTGCAGCTTATAGGCAAACAGTTTGGGGGGGGGCGGAATCTCACAATGATACTACACAGCCATGTGAACGTCTAGGAGGCACTTAACAAGGAGCAGAGGAGGTGGAAAAACCCCGCAGTTGCTTCATGTGGGGTACCTTGTATGAGGGTGGAATTCTTAAATTCCAACGCCTTGGATCAACTTATCCACACCACCACCAGGGGCAGCAATATCCTAGACCTGGTCATTATCAACATGGGCAACCGGTGTTCCACACCAGAGGTCAGTTCCTCAGTCAGATCCGACCATACACTAATCACCCTAGACATCCACATCCTGCCCCCACCCCCAATTAGGGAAACCACCGTAAAAAAATTCTCCGAAGCCAACTTCACGACACCCATGCAGACAGACAACAGATGTACAAAAAATGACTCGGCCAGTAAACTGGCTGGTTCGTTTTTTGGATTTTCTTCTTCTGTGGTAACTTAGACAATAGATGTACGACTGCTGAATCCTACACAAATGCGCTTTATAAGCACTTACACGAGTGCATGGATCGTGCTGTACCTAGCCAAGATGCTATCCTCCAAAACAAGGAAGGCAATCTGGTGGTCCTTGCCATAAACAAACTCTAAGAGTAAAATCCAATGATTGGAGGAACTCCCTGGTCAGCATCAGTAAGAAGCTGAGATCCCTCATAAAATCCTCCAAAGCTAGTTACGAAAACAAAATCGCCACTGATTCTAAAGACAACCACAAAGCATTCCATAGCTATGTCAAGAATCTCAATGGCAACACACAGATCTGCTCTGAGTTACAGCACAATGGCACTAAACATACAGAGCCAACTAATATTGCCATCATCCTAGCAGATAGGCTCAGTGCTAACTTTACTCCCCTCTCACCCCCCAAAGGGCCCATCTCTACACCAGAAGAATGCAAAGTTCCTGTAATCACAGCTGTACAGGTAAAAAAAAAAAAAACTCTCCAAAGCCAATAACACAGCATCCACTGGAACTGACAACATCCCAGGCTGCTTTCTACATGAACTACATAATGAACTGGCACCCCATCTAAGCACTATGTTCAATCATAGCCTCACCTCAGACTTTGTGCCCACTGAATGGCGCACAGCGACAGTTATCCCACTCCATAAAGGAGGAGCCACTAAGGACCACGGGAACTACCGCCCCATTAGCCTCATGAGCCTGGTCTCCAAGGCCATGGAACTTATAAAGAAAGACATTGGCAATCTCCAAACTCTGAACCCCACCCAGTTTGGGTTTGTAAAAGGCAGATCATGTCTCTTAAACCTGATAGACTTCTTTGAAGCAGGGTAAGGTGGTTCACGCAGCCTATCTAGATCTCGCCAAGGCTTTTAACACCATCCCCCACTCTGGAATTATAGATAAACTCACTAAACTAGGTATAAATCCCTATGTCACAAGAGGAGTTCCCAACTGGCTCACCGACAGAACCCACACTGTGAAAATAGACTCCAAATCCGACTTCAAACCAGTAACAAGTGGAGGACCACAGGGTTCAGTCTCGGGCCCTCTCCTGTTTGGTATCTACTTTTCTGAAGTACAGGCTAACACAGAAGGCATTTGGCTAATGAAGTTCACAGATGACTGCAAACTCGGAGCCATAATCAAAACTCCTAAAAATGTGGACATCCTACAAAAGAGCCTCACTGAGACAGATGCCTGGTGTCAAAGCCATGGCCTCAAGCTCAATGCCAAAAAGTGCATTGTCATCCTCTTTGGTAAAAACTCTGTACCCATGAGCCACCACATAGGTGGTAGTCTACTAAACACTGTAAGTGTGATAAGAGACCTTGGGACACAGGTGGACAGTAGTCTCTCTCCTTTGATAATCACATCTACATGGCACACCTCATCACAAAAGGTTTCTCATCCAGGAAAAAAGAGGTCATTGTTCCCCTGTACTCGTCACTCAGAGTACAACATCCCTTTTGGTATGTACCTCACAAGACATCTACAACAGCTAGAAAGGCTGCAGAAATACCTCACAAAGGGGATTATCAACCTCAAACAGATGCCCTACGGAGACGGTCTCAAAAAACTCCAGCTTTATTCCGTCGCATATCACCTACTCATAGGCAATCTCTGCCTAACATACAAAGCTATGTCAAACCCAGAGCTGTTGGACATGCTCCACTTAAAGAAATCCAAATCTCTCCGAGCTACACGCTCTAGGGACCTAAACCTCATCACCACAATAAACAGAACATGCTGGAGGGATAGATTCCTCGCCCAGAGGCTTCTCATACTCTGAAACAAACTACCTATCTATATCAAACAAAGCTCCTCATTAGCACTCAAGAAAAATCTTGATGATTGGATAGGAGATAGGAAATTCACCCCGGGGGTCACTTCTGTGGCTCTGCTCAACAGGGGCACAGGAAAATAATTTTCTTGGGTGGCGAAAGCCAGGGAACCTTTTTGGCTAGGCTTATATAGGCCCTAGGGCCAATAGCCTAGAATCTACCTATAAACGTATGAGCACATCCAGTCGTTCGTCTGCAGAAAGGACTGTAGGGTGACCATCCAACACTTCATCTTAGCAATGGACAGGTTCAGGGTAGTAAGATCCAGGATGGGTCTTAAGTCCCCCGTTTTCTTTGGCATCAAAAAACATGGAATAAATGTCTGATCCAGACTGCTCTGGGGAGACAAGCTGGATGACTTTTTTCGTGCAGCCTGGCAATTTCTATGGCTTCCAACCTCCGTTGACTGGGTGGAATGTCTGGTTTCTCTTTGGAGAGGAAAGATGAAGAAATGGGATGCAATAACCACTGGATATAATCTGAAGCACCCAACGATCATTTGTGATGAACTCCCAGGCTGTTGGGTGCAGGGAAAGTTGCCTCCCGACTGCCTCCATAGTAAAGCAGTCGGGCAATCCCTCAACAATGCTGAAAGGGTCTGTCTGAGAATGAATCTCGAGACTCCAGGTTCCTCAGACCCCTCTGACACATGGGCGGCATCTGTCATTTCACAGTCTGCCCCTGAGCATCCTGGGAAAAGCCCTAAGTCTTCGGAAACCGCAACTTCTTGACCCCATGTTGATTCCTAGAAAAGGAACATTGTAGAGTAGAGAAGAGAATCCCTATGGCAGACAAGGTCTTCCCATCTTTTTCACTTTGGGTAAGTATGTCACAAACAGTTTTGACAAACAAAGTTGAGCAGTTAAAGGCAGCATTCAAGAATGATGCCTTAAAGGGCTCTGAAAAAGCACAAAGCTGGAGCCAGGCGTGCTGCCTAATGGTAACTCCCATCCCGGCTGCCCTAGAGGCACCCTCAGTTGCATGAGAAAGAAGCCTCATGGACATGTTTGAAATGGCAGTTAGGGTGGTCAGATGGGAAGAGAAAACCTTCTCCTCTGCTGACATGGACCCTGGGGGCAGGCCCAAGAGACTTCCTTAACTAGGTCCCTCTGCAGTCTGGTGACACAGGCCAAATAGTTCAGCGCATGCAGAACAAAGGTGGTTGAAAGACACACCCACTTTCCATAGCAGTCCATCATCCTAGACTCCCTGTCTGGAGGATGAACCGAGGAGCTCTTCTAGACCAGCTCCTTCTTGGTGGCTGCCTCAACCACCATGGCATCGACTGAGGAACCCTTGGACCACCGGGGCCTGTCCGAATGGGCACTAGGTACCTTGTCCAAGCAATTAGGAATGGGCTCAACCATGTCCGGTTCCTTCCATGCCCTACTAGAGATGAGATCCACTAAAGGATCCATGGGGGGAGGCAAGATGTAGAAGGTCCTGCGCCAAACAACTCCAGGAATACAGACTCATCAGTGTTGGGTTTGAGGGAAGACTACCCACCTCTCTGATGCAGAATCTCCATGATGTCCCCAAAAGAGACACCATCAGGGTGTGATCGGGGGGAACCCTCCCCCTCATCCAACTCTGTATCTTCCGTGAAAGAGTCCAGTGGGGGAATCCAAGTGCTTCCTCTTGCACGTATGATTCCGAGGCACCTCCTTGGTGGGAAGCTCCGAGGAGGACTCGGAAGCTTCAGGGGATTCCTGAACAGGAACATCCTGGGGTGGTCTGGCAACAGGCTCTCCCTGAGAGGGCAGGAAGGATGACTTCAGGCCAGAAACAGAAAGAGCCAGGGTGGAATCAGAGGAAGAAAGTGTCAAAGCTCTCAAAGAAGCCGAGATGACCCTCTACAAAACCTCGAAAGCTGAAGGCGAGAAGGCCGTAGAAGGCAGTGCAGCCAGGGCCAAAACTGTAGGCAGAGCCTCCCTGAGCATCACCCCTAATGCTGAAGGAGAGTAGGAGCCGAGCTTCCCAGCACCAAAGCCCCGAGGGGAAGGGAAGGGACAGCTCCAAACACCTCGCACTCAACGCCAATCTCTTGGAGCCTATGCAACACTCAGAGTCAGTCTGGTCCAAAAACATCTCAGCTGAATTGCACAAGGTAACGGATGGCATCAAGGTACAAGGGACGACTGGCGCAGACACCTCAACACTAGGAAACCTCAGACCCAAGGACTCCGAAGCCGAAGATCAGACCGGAAAAGGACATATTGGGAGGAAACCAGACTGGGTGCTCAAGGCTCCAGAGGGGGATGGAGCAGGCAAGACCCCAAGCTGGATCTGGGACAAAAGAAACTTCATCATCACCCTGTCCACCTTGGCTTCAGACAGGCTCCAAATGGACTGGACAGAGGAAGCTACCGATCCCGGCCTGGAATGGCGCCAAGGGGATACAGAGGTAGGAGACTTAGCTTGGGAACGCTCTGCCTCCGGGGAGAAACGGAGCGACCTGAGTTGAAGAAAACCCTGGGCCAGTTTACGCCTAGACTTGGCAGGAGGTTCATCTGAGGAAGACTGGTCAGGAGACCTCTTCCTCTGCTGATCTTGCTCTTTATGCCTGACCCAATCTCCTTCTCCAAGCTTCTTGGTGGGAGACTGAGTCCCAGAAGCAGGGGGAATAGAAGTAGAGGCCTCAATGGAAGCAGCTAACAGGCCCTTTAAAATAAGCTTGTTCCTCCTGTTGACAAGCGCATAGGGGTTGAAGTCAGCGCAAATCGAGCAGGAGGAATCAAGGTGGGGAACCCCGAAACACACTACGCACACAGTGTGGACATCAGAGGGAGGAATCTTGCGCCCACATTCTATAACTGCTTGAACCCCGGCTTAGGAGTGTCAGCCATGGAGACAAGAAGTGCGCACACACACTCCACACAAGAGAATAAAAAAGATAGAAAGGTTAGAAAAGTTTTTTTTTTTTTTTTTTTTTTTACAGAAAACAGATCAATGCAGGGAAGTAGGGTTGGAAGATAGAAAGACAGGCAGAGGACAAAAACCCACAAGAAAAACTTAATGACTGTAAAAATCCTGGAGAAGCTCAGACAAATGACGATCTGCGCTGTTCAAAACGAGCAGCAAATGAGATCTGATGGGAGGAGGGAGAGCGGGGCATTATGGGTGGGATAGGAGCTTTGATTTCAGCTCCGATGCTGGAGTATATGGCCGAGTTGGATCTGTGCTTGATCAAAGTCCCACAGGTTGAAGACCAAATGAAAAATAACAACTTCAGAATAAAAATATTACTTTATAGTTTTTACTTGTGTATTTATTTCTTAAATTAGTTTTAAACCTTAGCATATCTTGTAATCTAATTTTAATGTCGGTTTTAAGTCTTTTATGAATGAAAGGTTTCTATTAATGAGTTGTCCCTTGTAAGGAGGCTTGGTAGTCACATGATGTAGTCACATGATAGATTTTCTTGAATTCTATTGGTCATAGCAGTACTTTTAAAGACTAAGTTGTGTATTTTATCTGATAAAGTTTTTAATTTTAAGACAAAAGCGCTCATGTATTCAAGTATTTTTGAATTAAAGGATAGAACTTTTGAAGGATACAGTGCATTTCATTTACCCTACAGTCTGGATAATTTTGCTTCAGAGTGCCACTTCTTTCCTAGTTTGTTTCTTTGCTTTTTGGTGTTCTGAAATTCTCCTGGCAGAGGTAATGGCAAAAGTGTAAGGGACTTAGAAAAAATCTTTAGATTAATAAAGAAAAACAAGAATACCAGCAATGGTAAAGAAGAACACACTAGTAAATATACATATATGTGCGTGTATATATATATATATATATATATATATATATATACATACATACACACACACACACATGTACACACACACACACACACATATATATATATTTACTATCAAAATTTTGAAATTCATATGGTTGACAATCAGAAAGTATAGTTGTGTACACTTATCATAAATGTAGATGTTAGAGTGTATTCACTGTTGCAGTCATTACATTTGGGTTATCCGCCTGCAGCTAGCCCTCAGCCGGCCTGATAATCAAAGTCTTGGGTCCTGCGTCGGATGCTGTCTCATCTTCCATGATGTCAGGTCGTCAGGGGTATAAAGCATGCAGATCAGTTTTTCTTGTCCCAGATGTCAGGTGGTGCCCCCATAATGGGAAGCAATTATATGGAAGGTTACAACTCCAACAAAAACAAATACACCAGAAAGCTGAAATACACTAATCAAGAAGCAAGGTATAGCCAAGAGAAGGCAGGGGGCGGGAGAGAGGGCAACCAAGACTGCAACAGAGAATACACTTGCACATCTACATTTATGGTAAGTGTACACAACTGTACTATGTTCTTCGTGTTTCATTGTTGCAGTCATTACATTTGGGTAGATTCCCAAAGCTAAGGAAGGGAGGAGGAAGTTAGAGAGCATTAGGGCCAGCAATTAAGCCCTGCAAGTCTGCAGTGGCAAAACCAGCACTGGATTTAGAAAATATAGGCAAGTGGTAATGCTTGGTGAAGGCATGTACAGAGCTCCAGGTAGCAGTTTCTAGGATGTCCCTGGTAGGGACACCTTTGAGAAAGACTGTAGAGGTAGATGCAGCCCTGGTGGAATGTGATCTTATCCCCTGTGGGGCAGGTTTTTCATGTTGCTTACAACAGAAAAGAATGCAATGGCCTATCCACTTAGAAATGGTTTGCTTTGAGACGGCCTTCCCCTCTGCCCCTGCAGCAAAGGCAACTAGCAGCTGTTCAGTTTTTCTGAGAGGCTTAGTCCTGTCCAAATAAAATCTTACTCGTCTCTGCACGTCCAAATAGTGCTGTATTCGTTCTCCTTTGTTCTGTGGATTAGGAAAAAAGTTACGCAAATGAATGGACTGATTAAGGGTCACACTGGATACCACCTTGGGCATAAAAGAAGGACTGGTCCTGAGGGATATCCTGTCAGTATGGAAGATAATGAAGGGCTCCACTGCCATGAGGGCCTGTAGTTCAGACACTCTTCTTGCTGAAGTGATGGCTAGAAGGAAAGCAGTTTTCCAAGAAAGGAATTTCAACTCTGCAGTTGCAGCTGGCTCAAAAGGAGGGAGAGTGAGCTTTTCCAATATAAAGTCAACGTCCCAGGCTGGAGTAGGGGTTCTCCTGGGTGGTCTTAAATTTTTGGCCACCTCTGAGGAATTGTTTCAGCAGGGGGTGAGAGAAGAGGGGTGGCTCAGTATTATAATGTGCTGTTCCCAGTTCGGGTTTGTAAAAGGCAGATCATGAATCCTAAACCTGATCGACTTCTTTGAAGCAGTCACCAAAAGCCATAGACAAGGGTAAGGTGGTTCACACAGCCTATCTAGATCTTGCCAAGGCTTTCGACACCATCACCCACTCTGTAATTATAGATAAACTCACTAAACTAGGTATAAATCCCTATGTCACAAGATGGGTTGCCAACTGGCTCACTGACAAAACCCACACTGTGAAAGTAGCACACTCCAAATCCGATTTCAGACTAGTGACAAGTGCAGTACCACAGGGTTCAGTCCTGGGTCCTCTCCTGTTTGGTATCTACTTCTCTGAAGTACGGGCTAACACAGAAGATCTTTGGCCAAAGAAGTTCGCAGATGACTGCAAACTAGGAGCCATAATCGAAACTCCTAACGATTTGGACATCTTACAAAAGGGCCTCACTGAGACAGATGCCTGATGTCAAAGCCATGGCCTCAAGCTCAATGCCAAAAAGTGCACTGTCATCCCCTTTTGTAAAAACTCTGTACCCATGAATTACAACATAGGCGGTAGTATACTTAACACCGAAAGTGTGATAAGAGACCTTGGAACACAGGTGGACAGTAGTCTCTTCTTTGATAATCACATCGCCATAGTAGTCAGGAAATCCTTCTACATGGCCCTCATCACAAAAGGTTTCTAAGAGGTCATTGTTCCCCTCTACTCATCACTCATTAGACCAATTATAGAGTACAACGCCCCTTTTGGTATGTACCTCACAAGACATCTACAACTGGAAAGGCCGCAGAAATACCTCACAAAGAGGATTAACGGCCTCAAACAGATGTCCTACACAGACCGTCTCATATTGCCTAACTCAGAGGTGATCTCTGCTTAACATACAAAGCTATGTCAAACCCAGAGCTGTTGGACACGCTCCACTTAAAGAAATCCCAATCCCTCCGAGCTACACGCTCTAGGGACCTAAACCTTGTCACCACAATAAACAGAACATGCCGGAGGGATAGATTTCTGTCCCAGAGGCTTCCCATACTCTGGAATAAACTACCTATCTATATCAAACAAAGCTCCTCATTAGCACTCTCCAAGAAAAATCTTGATGACTGGATGGGAAATAGGAAATTCACCCCAGGGATCACCTCTGTGGCTCTGCTCGACAGTGGCGCAGGAAAATAATTTTCTTGGGTGGCAAAAGCCAGGGTACCTTTTTGACAGGGCTTGTATAGGCCCCAGGGCTGATAGCCTAGTACCTACCTATGAATCTATGAAATGTCTGAGGCATGAATTTTAAATGATGAGAAAGAAAGGCCTTTGTGGAGCATCTCTGTTAAATATTGAAGAATATGTGATAAGCTGGGCACTGCTGTGCCCATCCCTTGAGTATGGCTCCAGGAGCAGTATCTTTTCCATTTTTCTGCATAGGATTTTCTAGAACTAGGCCTACTTGCCTCCAGAATGACATCTAGCACCTGCTTACTGAGGGATGCTATTGGATAGCTCAGGGAATTAGCCAGGCTGCAAGGTTCAGTGTTTGAAGTTGGGGGTGCAGAATCTGGCCCTCCTGCTGGGACGGCAGGGAAGGGGTCTGAGCCAGCTGCCATGGATCCAGCAGTGACAAACTGTGTAAGAGGGGGTACCAGGGTTGGCATGGCCAGTCTGGTGCAATCAGTATTGTCCTTGGTTTGTCTTGCTTGATCTTTAGCAAAACTTTTGAAAGGAGAGGCAGAGGGGGAAAGGCATAAACTGATGCTTTTCCGGGTGAAGGACAGGGGATTCACTTTCCAAGCTTGACTGTGGGAAGTCCTTGTGCAGAATTTGTCCAACTGGTAGTTCTGAGGGGAGGCAAACAGGTCTATCTCTGGGTTTCCCCATTTGTTTCTCAAAATGTTGAGTATCTTTGGTTCCAGTTTCCACTGGTGTGGGTCCATGAAATTTCTGCTTAGGTCGTCTGCCAGTGAATTTAACTTGCCTGGCAGGAATTGAGCTTGCAGGTGCACTTGGTAGGTCAAGGCTGTGTTCCACAGAGCCATGGCTAGTCTGCAGAGGGGATACGAGTGGGTTCCCCCCTGCTTGTTTATGTCCCACATAACTGTGGTATTGTCTGTCTTTACCAATAATTGTCCTGGAAGAATGTGGTCCTTGTAGGCTGTGAGGGAATTCTGCGCAGCTAACATTTCTTTTTGAATGATATGCAGGTACATCTGACTATTTCCATTTGCCCTGAATGCATTGCCCTGCCAAGTGAGCCCCCCCATGCATAGTCTGATGAGTCTGTTGTTAGGGTTTGGGTGGCAGGGGGTAGAATGAATGGCAGTCCCTTGTTGTGGTAGCAGGCCTCTGCCCACCAAAGGAACTCTGTCTTTATACAAGGAATGCTAGGAATCATTGATTCCAGATCCTGAGAATGTTGACACCATAGGCTTTTTAGATACCAATATAGTTTCCTCATATGCAGTTTTGCATATGGAATTAGTAGAATGCAAGAGGCCATGAACCCCAGGGCTTGCAGGATTTTCCTTGAAGATAGCTGGGTCTTTGTGGCCAGTAGTTTGAAGTAGGCTATCAAATAAACTTGTTTCTCTGGTATGAGTTAAGCCATCTGGGAAGTTGTGTTCAAGCTTGCTCCCAGGAATACAATTTGTTGGCAGGGTACTAGATGAGATTTCTTTTCATTTATGGTGTACCTCAGTGAGGTTAGAAGTTTCTTTACAAATGCCAGATGACTTAGTAGCATGTCCTGGCTTTCTGCCTGAATTAGACAATCGTCCAGGTATGGATATATGTGAATATTTCTTTGCCTGCAAAATGCAATGGTTGAAGCTAGGCACTTTGTGAATACCCTGGGCGCAGCAGATAAGCTAAAGGGAAGTCCATAAACTGATAGTGCATGTAGCCTGCTCTGAAGCGTAGGTATTTCCTGCAAGATTCCCTTATTGGAATGTGCAGGTAAGCTTCCTTCAAGTCCAAGGTTGCCAGCCAGGCATCTTTGCCTAGCATAGGAAGCAGCTGATGAAGTGTTAGCATCATGAATTTTGGGATTACCAAAAAGGTGTTTAGAATAGAGAGGTCCAGGATAGGACACCAGGAGCTGTCTTTTCTGGGTACCAGGAAAAGTCTTGAATAAAAACCTTGACCCTTTCTTCTGTTGGGATAGGTTGGATAGCCCTGATACTTAGAAGAGAGGGAACCTGCTGTTGAGCCTCTGCCCACTGATTTGGGGGTAGATCTGGCCAACCATTTGGGGTTGGTAAGGTGTGCAAGCGGAATCTGTATCCTTGGGAAACTATATTTAAAACCCATTTGTCTTGAGTAATGTGTTTCCAGTTTTTTGCATGCAGTGCTATCTTTCCCACTAAGGGAGCATGCAGTAGCACAGGGCTTGGAAGGTTTAAAGTTAAGTCACTGTGACAGTTTTCCATAGGAGGGTGTCTTACTACTTCCAGCTTTGGAAGTGGAAGCCCCCCCTGCTTAGGCCTGTGAGTACCTTGAGACTGTAGCCTAGGTGGTCTGCTGTTCCTGGGTTTGGGCTGAGGCGGCCTGGAAGAGGCAGGAAAGGACCAATTCTTAGAAGGCCAATGCCTACTGAATCTGGGAGGCTGTACTTGTAGGAAATCTTTAACAGTTTGCATAGATTTAGCTTTTTCCTCAATCTTTTTAAGGACTTCTGCTTTGTTGCCAAACAGGCGGTCTTGGTTTAAGGGAGCATCCAATAATTTAGCTTTAACATTATCTGGCAAATTTTGCTCCTTAAGCCAAGCAAGCCTTCTAAGAATCGACCCAGTGACAGCAGCCCTGCAAGATGCTTCTAAAGAGTCAAAATCACATTGCAAAATAGGTTTACCAACTTGTTCAGCAGAATGCATTAACTCCTGTAATTCGTTATTTTCAGCACAGTCAGGAATCAACATCATTTTCTGTTTAAGTAGTCCCATAATATGCTGCTGAAACTGGCAGTTTAAGGCCCTAATGGCCAAAGTAGCAGAAGTGTATACCTTCTTATCCCATCTGTCCAAGGCCCTGGAATCTCTATCAGAGGGGGTAGGGTTTTTGGCAGTAGTAGCCTTAATGCCTTTAGGTCCCTGTGAAATAGACTCTGGGTCCGCAGTAGGATTCTTGAAAAGGAACTTGTGAGAGTCAGGTACTCTGTAATATCTGTCAGATTTCCTGGGAGCCGGAGGTAAAGTGTCTGGGGAAAGGCTAGATTCCAAGAAGGCATCATCTACAATGTCCAAGACAGGAGGGATAGCCAAAGACCTGTGTTGAGGTAGCAGTAAGAATTCCCTAAGCCTCTTTTTGGAGTCAGAGTAATCCTGGCTTTCCCAGCGGAAATAATCCCTAAGTGTGTGCAAGGTTTCACTAAAAGAAAAATCTTCTGGAGGGGAAGCAGAGGGAATGGAATCCTCTGCATCAGAATCCTCATATATAGATAAGGGCAAATCCTGCAATCAGAAGAAACAGAAATTTCAGAATCCTGATCAGGAGAATCAGAAGGAAAATCAATTCTAGGTCTCTTAGAGGGGGAAGGATGGTTTCCCCTAATTAAAGTAAGAAGGTCTTCAGCCATTATTTGTTTTTTAGGCATATGGGAATGACCATGCGGTTTGGACGTCGGTTTTCTAGGCGTGGGTCGAGTTTTAGGCCTTGAAGAAGAAGACAGCATCGGTTTGAAATTTAAGTCCGTAGGCCTGAATACACCCTCAGAAGCCTGTGCCTACACAGCGGTTCCAGACCCATCCAAGGTAGAGACATCCGCAGGTTACATAACTGAAGAAGCATCTCATGGCATACTGGACTCCGAATCAGTCTCAGTAGAGGCCTACGAATCTGAAGTAGCGGGGCGGGTATCAGGGGCTGCGAAAGCACCTCATTGAGTACTGGCGAACTGGTGACTAGCTTAATGGAAGTGTTGTTGGCAGTCTTGGACCTATGCGGTGTGTCTCTGTCTTTATCTTTACGTTTTTTCGGAATGTCGGTAGTCAGGTGGCTTATTGAAGCCATTTCTGGATAATTAAACAGAGTACCGAAATAGTTTGATGCAAAAATGAGCCAACAACGAATAGTTCGAGGATTGAATAAGGCAGAAAACCGACAGCGAGGGATGTCATGGTCTGGGCCTAAGCAAGAAATGCAGTACAAATTAAAATCTTTATGAGGTATTAGCTTTCCACAGGTAATACAATTGTTAACTTTTACTGACATCGGTTTAGAGCAAGAAAAAAGGATCCCCCAACAGGGTACTTAGCTTTTTTGAAGACTTCAGTTCTGAAACTTGAAAACGAAAATTTCAGGAGTCAGCCGACCGGCACATGTGAACTGCTTCTGCTTCGGGCACTGCACGGCAAAAAAGAGTGATGTAATGGCGTCAGCTGCATGCTTTATACTCCTGACGACCTGACTTTATGGAAGATGAGACAGCATCCGACGCAGGACCCAAGACTTTGATAATCAGGCTGGCTGAGGGCTACCTGCAGGCAGATAACCCAAATGTAATGACTGCAACAGTGAAACATGAAGAACGTCGTCGAAATCATTACATCGAAAGTTCAAAATACTGAAAATAAAAATGTCAAAGTTTACATGGTTGACAAATGCCTGCAAACTAACACTAGTGTTTTTGGAGGGGGGCTGCACCCCCCACACCCCCTGCTACTTACTCCAAGATCGCACAACAGTGCTGACAAGGGTAAATCCTTGCCTGTTGTCAACATAATGTCGACAGGTAATTTGCATGCACTTTGTCGGCCAAATGAACTACTTAATATTCATGTGTCAACCACGTGTCGATCAAATGAACATTAGACCATATGAATTTCAACATTTTGATAGTAAACCATATATATATGTATGTGTATATATATATGTATGTGTGTATATATATATATATATATATATATATATATATATATATATATATATATATTGATAGATAGATATACATATATAGATATATATATGCAAAAAACCCAATACGGCCAATAACCAAAATAATCCCAAATGGAAAGCAGTAGTTCAAATCTGTTGAAATCTGAAATAGACACTGGTACATCCACTGTATAAAAATACAAATTTATTGAAGAAACAACGTTAGCGCTTTCACGGAGAAACATCCGCTTCATCAGACGTTACAAATTCAAAAATCTACCATGCTTTATACTGAAGTAATTGCATCAATCAATTCAATAGAAATAATTAAAGACATACTAACAAATAAATAGCCAAGTAGATAAAAACATTTAAAATACATATAAAACACATATCAAATACATATTCAATAAACCAACATTGTATATAATATCTAAACTATACTAACAGTAAAGTTTATAAGACTGTCATAAAAATAATGAATATCTTAAACAAACTATGCTGATTATGTATATTAGCCAACTAACAGCTAGCATAGATCTAGGTATCCTTACAAACAAAGTTCTCAGAGACCTAGCATTTAATATGGGTTTGAGTGATACAACCTCATTCAACCCATGCCCTCTATGTGCTCCCAGCCTAAATATCCACTTTAATTCTACACTTTCTGTATCATTAATAATATTACCCATACGTATATTACCATGTTGTATGTGTAGAATTTGAAATAGGAACACATGATCGATTCCTTCATTCAAAACATGTTTGGCAATAGCGTTGTATTCCTCTTTCCTATTTATACAGTAGACGTGGTCTCTGATACGTTCCCTCAGTGATCTGTTTGTTTTCTCTACATAGAAGCAAAAACATACAGTGCAGTGGGCAACGTAAACAATGTTTCTGGTAGCACAAGAACCACTGTTTCTTAACTCCCAGAGACGACCAGTGTCCGGATGTTTAAAAAACCTGGACTCATCAATGTATATACACTGGGCACAAGCACCACATTTCTTTGTGCCTTGTAAAACAATAGAGTTTCATTTTCTATCTACATATCCTACCGTATTATGGTAGCATAGCTGTTATTTCAGGTTTCTGCTATTTTTGTATGTATAAGTTGGATGACTACCCAACATATTTCTAGTTTTCTCATCCACTAGTAGTATATGCCAATTCTCCTCAATTGCATTCTGTATTCTCTTAACATTATTACCATAGGGCAAAATAATGTTCATACCAGACAATTTTACCTGAGTAGTAGTTTTAGGAACACAATTTCTAGATGAATAATAAGGTCTTGCACTATCATTTCTTATTCCATTTACTTGTGTATATACCCTGTTAATGTCCTTCTCTGCATAACCTCTATTCAAAAAACCTTGTTTTAGATAATCCAGTTCAACCTTTAATATGGTATCATCACAGCACAGTCGAGATAATCTCATTGCCTGTCCCATGACAATATTGTTGAATAGAGTTGGGTTGTGCATGCTATCCCGATGTAAAAATGCTGGACAATAGCAGGGTTTTCTGTACACCTTGGTCTTTAAAACCTGTCCTTCTTTATATACTGTAATGTCTAAATAATTAATACTACTACCAGAATGGTCAATAGTAAATGTTAAAAACTCACTAGTGGAATTAACATGGTCAAAGAAGGCTGCTCGGCCTTCAGCATCACCATTCCAAACTATAAAGAGGTCATCCACAAAACTTCAATAAAATAACATGTTTGAGTGACCAACCAAATTCTCTTGTTCCGATGCTACCATAATAAGGTTAGCATATGTATTGGCACAACTTGTGCCCATTGCTATCCCTTTTTTCTGTGTATAATGATTGTTCCCAAACAAAAATACATTATTTTCCAAAACTAATTCTAAAAGAAAACATAAAAAATCTGCTATAAAGATATCCATACTATTATCACTGACTAATAATTTATTTAATATATTTAATCCTAGCATGTTGGGAATGCTAGTAAATAAGGCTTCAACGTTCATAGTAACCCAAATGTAATGACTGCAACAGTGAAACACGAAGAACATCGTCGAAATCATTACATCGAAAGTTCAAAATATTGAAAATAAAAATGTCAAAGTTTACATGGTTGACAAATGTCTGCAAACTAACACTAGTGTTTTTGGAGGGGGGCTGTGCCCCCCACACCCTCTGCTACTTACTCCAAGATCACACAACAGTGCTGAGAAGTGTAAATCCTTGCCTGTTGCCAACATAATGTCGACAGGTAATTTGCATGCACTTTCTGTCGGCTAAATGAACTACTTAATATTCATGTGTCGACCATATGTGTCGATCAAATGAACGTTAGACCACATGAATTTCAACATTTTGATAGTAAACCATATATATATATATATATATATATATATATATATATATATATATATAGACATATAGATATATAATATATATATATATATATATATATATATATATAAATTTGGATAAAAGATTTTAATAATAATAATCCACTTATCTTAACCAAAATGCTCTAAAGCAGACCACATCTAAATGCAAAAGCGGTGAATGAGATCTGAGGTATGTTAGGGGTTGATGCATTACTGGTAAGGAGAGGCTTGAAAGTTTCAGTTGACCATGAGCTATAGTATTGGCAGAGTTGGATCAGATGAAGGTCACCCACATCAAGGGCTTTATACATCAAAAGATCACATACCCTTGTTGATCTTGGGGTCAGCTGATGATTGCCTGCAATTAATGGCATCAATACATTTAGCCAGCATTTGTTTAAAGGAAAACATCTGTTTGGGGTTTTGAATCAGTTTGTCCTCACAGGACACTGACTGGTCAGAATTTGAAACTTCAGAAACCTCAGATCCCGGAGTCCCTTCAAATTCAGGATCCTTGGGTGGTTGAAAGGGGGTGGAAATGCTGATGTTACTCATAACCCGGGTTTGCAACCCATAACCAACAGTTTGAGTAATAAGATCTAGCCATGGCCAACACCTCAGATGAAAACACAGTTGGAGACTATTGCCCTTCAATGTGGTAGAACTTTTGTCTCTTATGTATGTGCTAGTGGGAGAATCTCCAGGGGAGAAGTATCAGTATTGGCAGCACAGTCTATATCTCTCACTTCACCTGCACCTAAAGAGTTTCATTCTCCTGTACCTGAACCAGGTAATGGTACACCCCTGAAGGATGCATCTGACCCTTGTGTCACACACAACTGTAGCACTATCACACCAGGAGATCTGAAGGCAAAAGAAAGTAAATGGCCTGATAGCCTGGATCAGGGCTACTGTGGAGTCACAAACTGTAAACTGATGCCTATTTCTTGGTTTACTTTTATGTTCTTAGGTACACAGGGGGTAGATGTTGTTGGCGGTGGTAATGGGGCTGGTAGTGAGGCTCCGTATCAAAGTCCATCAACCAGGGTACGAAAACCTAGCTACAGTAATACCAAACAATGGCTGCACAGTCAGCAAATAAAAACTGAACAAATCCTCCTCTTCTTCATGTAAACAGAAATCTGAATACTATTTCATAAGCGATACTATTCTGAACATTTCATTTAATAAAATTACAGTATTTTCAATAACAGTTCAAAGTACAAAAGTCCCCTAGACTAAGAAAAAAAGGCTAGTTTTAGCCAAACTGACTCAAAACGGCACAAAACAGATTTAGATAAGAAATTAGCACAAAAAAAGTTATGTACTCGCCATAACGTTCCATCTGAGTTGTTGCTTTTCATTTGTCTTCAACCTGTGGGACACGGATCTGGTATCCAACTCGGCTGCATTTCTCTAACATCAGATTCAAGCTCCAAGCTCCTCCCCTACCCATAATGCCCCTGTCTCCCTCCTACCCTCAGATGGAGTTTGCTGCAATCAGCAGCACCCTAACCTAACCATGTGCCTAACATCTTAGCATTAGCACCTAAAAGCACTAAAAGGAAGACAAAGGCTCCCAGGGTAGGGAGAAGCCTCTTCCATCCAGTCCACAACAGAGCCTAAATAAGGCAGAGGGAAGGAGGGAGAGACGGTTGAAGACAAATGAACAGCAACAACTCAGATGGAACGTTATGGCGAGTACATAACTTTTTTATCTGAAGGTGTTGTTTTCATTTGATCTTCAACCTGTGGAACAGAGTCCACACAAAAGATCCTGGGAGGTCCTTATGGAGGATGTTCCGGAACGTGGAGGAGACAAATGATGTCCTGCCTCTGGACAGAAGATCCAACTTATAATGTGAAATAAATGTGTGTGATGATGCCCAAGTAGCTGCAGAGCAAATATCATCCAAAGAAACCCTACACTAAAAGGCCACTGTAGTAGCCACAGACCTGGTAGAATGCACCCTGACATGACCTGGTGGAGATAAACCTTTGGCTTTATAGGCCAAAGCTATGCACTGAGAGATCCAATGAGCAATAGTTACCTTAGAAATGGGTTTACCTTAGAAAGGCTTAGAAAAAGAAACAAAAAGCTGATCAGACTTATGAAAAGGACTTTGTTCTATGCAAACAGAATTGTAGTTGCCTATGAACATCAAGCAGATGCAATTTATACTCTCCCTTATTCTGGACTTTAGGTAAAAAAACAGGGAGATTGATGACCTGGTTGATATTAGACTCTGAAGCTATCTTTGGAAGAAAAGAAGGGTACGTCTGTAAGGAAACCCTGTCTTTGTGAAACACCATATAAGGGGGCTTGACAGATGAGGCCTGAATCTCCGATACCCTTTTAGCCAAAGTAATGGCGAACAGAAAGGCTTCTTCCAAGACAGGAATTGCAAATCCACTTGTAGCTGCTGGTTGAAAAGGGGAAGAAACCAAAGCTTGCAGGACTAGAGTAAGATCCCAAGGAGGTGTAGGGTCCTTAACTAGAGGCCCAAGTAAAAAGGTACATTTCAAAAAGGCTTTACAAAGCTTGGAAGAAGCTAAGGAAGCCAAACTGTCTCCTATATGAAAGCTGGACATAGCTGCCAACTGTACCGTTACTGTAGAAAAACTGGCACACTGATGAAAAATATCTGCCAAAAATTCCAAAATGGCAGGGACTGGAGCAGTGAAGGAGTCCAAATCATGCTGAGAAGCCCATATAGAGAAATGTTTCCACTTACTGGAATAAAGCTTCCTAGTGGAGGATTTGTGAGCAGCTACCAAATCTTCTTAACAGGAGAAGACAGCCTGGGAGTCCTAGCTATCACTGGAACTGGAGCAGCTAAGCCATGAGCATCAGACTGACTAGATCTGGGTGTGGGATCCCATGAGGGAATGCAAGATCAGCTCCAGAACTGGATCTAATGGACACTCGCGTGAGACCACTGAGAGGGGAACAAAACTTGCAAGGCCAGAAGGGGGCAATGAGGATCACTAAGCTCCTCGGCCATCGAGCTTTCTGAATGAATTTCGGGATCAGAGGGAGATGGGGATAAGCATACAGAAAACCGGAGGGCCAAGCATGAACTATAGCATCTCTGGGGGACTCGCTTGTTGCTGCACTTCACATTGGAAGAAGAGGCAAAGAGATTGCAGCAAGGCCGTCCCCACTTTAGAAAGATCTGTTCCACTATTGAAGGATTCAGAGACCACTCGTAAAGCATCAGAACAGATCAGCTGAACCTATCCGCCAGAATGTTGGACCTTCCCGGAATGTGCGTTGCCACCAGAAAACAGCTGGAGGAGATCGCCCACTCCCACAATCTCATGGTTTTGCAACAAAGGGGGAAACACCTGGTTCCCAATGTTTGTTGATGTACCCGACTATGGACATGTTGTCTGTGTGGATGGCAATTGTCCCTTGGGGAAGATGGGCATGAAGAGCTTGCAACGCCAACAGCACAGCCCTCATCTCCAGAACACTGATGTGCAGATGGATATCCAGGGAATACCACATGACTGGGACTGTCCTTCCCATGCAATGCCCCCCCTCCCCAACCCAAGCAGAAAGGTGTCCGTGGTCACTGTGGTCATAATGGCGGGAAGGATAAATGAACGACCCAGAAGATGATCCGGGGACTAAAGCCACCAGAGAAGAGAATCCCCGCAAGCCTGACATAAATGAATTGGATGAGACAAAAGATTTAGCAAGGACCACTGAACTGTTAGAGTCCACTGGAGAACCCTCATATGCAGACGAGCTGTGGGGATCAGTGTAATTGTGGCCGCCATTGACCCCAACATCTGAAGAACTGACTCCACAGAGGGATATTAGATCTGAACAATGTACAATACATGTTTGAGGGATTGAAATATCTCCAGAGTTAGGGAAATCTTGCTCTGGATGGTATCTAATAGATCCCCAATGAATTAGAGAACTTTGAACTGGATCCAACTGAGACTTGTTGAGATTTATGGTTACGCCTAGCCAGTGGGCAGTCTGGAGAAGGAGATCCCTGGCTTTACACAGTTGATCCCTCGAGGGAGGGGAAAGGAGCCAATCGTCCAGCTAGGGGAAGCCCTGGAACCTCTGCAGCCACAGATGATCTGCCACCATTGCCATCACTTTGGTGGACACCCTGGGGGAGGTGGTGAGACCAAAGGGGAGTGCTCTGAACTGGTAATGATGGACTCCCAGTCGGAAGTGGAGGAACCTCCGAGAGCGCCTGTCCATTTTGATATTGTAGTATGCATTCTGGAGGTCCACCAAGCATGTCCAGTTGTTTCTCTCCAGGAAAGGGCAGAATGGATTGGAGAGTGACCATCCGGAATTTTCTCTTGGCAACTGACAGGTTTGGGTTAAAAGATCCAGAATGGGTCTTAAGTCTCTTGTCTTCTTTGGTACCAAAAAGAACCTGGAATACATGCTTGATCTGGAATGGTCTGGGGGGATGGGCTGGATGACTCGTTTTTCGAGCAGCTTGGAAATTTCCACTGTTGCCTCTTCCCACTGCGTGGGTGGAATGTCCGGGAGGTGCTTGGATGGGACTGATGGTTGAAGGAAGGGGACTGAATATCTTCTAAATATAATTTTCAACACCCAACGATCATCTTTGATCGACTCCCAGGATGTTGGTTGCATCGAGAGACATTCTCCAACAGCCTCCAGAGACAAGCAGTCAGAATCCTGAGACCCCTGGCTCCTCGGAGCACCTCTGCTGTAAAGACGGCGTCTGTCATATCCCCCTCTGTCTCTGGGGGATGGTGAGTCCTGAGCACCATGGGAAAAGCCCTGAGACTTCTCCATTTACACATACGTTTCTGAGGGAGCTCCTCGGTGGGGTGGGGGGCTTGGTCACTTCTGGCCATTCCCGGGGGGTGACTCCTTGGAGGGGCGGACAGGCAACAGACTGTCTCTGAGAGGGCAGGTTGGCAGATTCTGGACAAGAAACAGAGGGAGCCAGGATGGACTCCAAGAAGGATAACTTCAAGGGTCTTGGGGGATCTGAGAGCACCCTCTCTACCACAAAGGTAGAATGAGAACGAATCACCGAAGCTGGGAGAAGTGCAGGATCCATAACCCTCTCAGTCGATGAGGGAGCTGGAGCCGAGCCTTCAAGCACTGAGACTCCGAGTGGAAGGGCCGACTCCGAAAACCTCTGAGCAGACGTCATCCTGTCGGGTCTGGCACCGAGACTACGGCTCTGAGAGCAGGACGACTCAAAGTACAGTTGTGTACACTTACCTAAATGTAAATGTTCAAGTTTATTCACTGTTGCAGTCATCACCTGTGGGTTATCCATGTGGTGGTAGCCCTCGGACGGCCCGAATACCAGAGTCAATGTTTTTCTGCATCGGCTGCCGTCACCAGTAGTCTAACGTCAGTTCATTAGTGCTATAAAGCAAGGCAGTCGATGTCATTACATAATTTTTTCTTGCCCTAACCCATCAGAAGCACAAAGAAATAAGGTAAAGTGGTCCTGGTGGCTAAAAGCCACCGTGGGAAGCTTATGTCCCCCTAGGGAAAGAGGATATAAGGGGGATGGAGGGAGGGAAACAAGAACTGCAACAGTGAATACACTCCAACATCTACATTTATGTTAAGTGTACACAACTGTACTATGTTCTTCGTGTTTCACTGTTGCAGTCATCACCTGTGGGAGGATTCCCAAAGCTGAGGAGTGGTGTGAAAGGATAGGTTAGAGCTTTAGGCATGGGTCAGCAAGCCCTGCAGAACTTCAGAGGCAAACCCTGTCCTAGACTTTGAAAAAAGTGGTAGGTGGCAATGCTTTGCAAAGGTATGGACAGAGGTCCAGGTGGCAGCTTCCAAGATGTCCCTGGTGGGGAGTCCTCTGAGGAATGCTGTGGAAGTGGAGGCTGCCCTAGTGGAATGGGTACAAACAGACTTGGGGGGGGGGGGATTTCCCATGGAGGCTGTAGCAGAAATGGATACAGTGCGATATCCATTTGGAAATGGTTTGCTTGGAAATGGACTTCCCCTCTGCCCCTGGGGCAAAGCTGACAAAAAGCTGGTGTGTTTTTCTGAAGGGCTTAGTACGGCCCAGGTAGTTATCTGAGTTCTCGGTGCATGTCTAGTGAGTGCAGAATTCCTTCCCCCTTGTTCTGAGGGTTGAGAAAGAAGGTGGGTAGATGTATGGCCTGGTTGAGGGTCACATCAGATACCACCTTGGGCATAAAAGAGGGGTTAGTCCTCAGGGAGAGCCTTCCTGCATGGAAAATAATGAAGGGCTCAACAGCCATGAGTGCCTGAAGTTCTGAAACCCTTCTGCCTGACGTAATAACTAGTAGAAAAGCAGTCTTCCAGGAGAGGTATTTCAATTCTGCTGAAGCAGCAGGTTCGAATGGGGGTAAGGTTAGTTTTTCTAAAACATAATTCAGGTCCCTGTCTGGCATGGGAGGTCTTCTGGGAGGTCTGATATTAGAAGCCCCTCTGAGGAATTGTTTAATCAAAGGATGTGAGAAGAGGGGTAGGTCTGAACCGAAATGAGCTGAAATGGCTGAGGCATTGATTTTAATAGAAGAGAAGGAGAGGCCACTATTGAGTAACTTGGCTTGGTAGTCCAAGATAAGAGGGATGGAAGGATATGAGGTACTGGCCCCTCTGGACTGGCTCCAGGAGCAGAATCTTTTCCATTTCCCTGCATAAGATTTTCTGGTGCTGGGCCTTCTGGCCTCTGTGATAATGCCCAGGACCAGTTTGCTTAACAGGGACCACTTTGTTTGCTTTTAAAGTATTAGCCATGATGAAAGATTGAGAATCTGCAAGTCTGGGTGCAGTATTCCCCCCTCACCTGGGTCAAGAGATCCGAGATCAGGGGAAGCTGCCTGGGGGGCTGTAAAGTCAGGCTGCACAGTAAGGGGTAACAATGTTGTCTGGGCCAATCTGGAGCAATGAGAATGGCCTTTGGTCTCTCCTCCCTTATTCTGATCAGTACTCTGGGAATAAGAGGCAGAGGAGGGAATGCGTACACAAAGAGGGTGTTCCAGGGGAAGGTTAAGGCACCCACCTTCCACACTAGGTGGTGATGCTCCCTGGTATAGAATTTTGTTCAGCTGATGGTTGAAATGCGAAGCAAAGAGATCCACCTCCAGAGTCCCCCACTCCTCAGTGATTTGTAAAAAGATTTTTCTGTGGAGCTGTCATTTGTGGGGGCCCAGTAAGTTTCTGCTTAAGTGGTCTGCCAGGGTGTTGTTGATCCCTGGTAGGTATTGGGCTATGAGGTGTAATCCCATGGAAGAGGATGTCACTCAGAGGTTCATGGCTAGCCTGCACAGAAGGTAAGATTGGGCCCCTCCCTGTTTGTTGATGTACCACATTACAGTGGTGTTGTCTGTTTTGATAAGGAGAACCCCTGGCTTGAGATGGGGTTTGAAGGATGTGAAAGCCTTTTGTACTGCCATCATTTCCTTCTGGGTGATATGCAAGGGAAGGTTGCTGGGCATCCCAATGACCCTGGGTGCACCTGCCTTCTAGGTGAGTGCCCCAAGCAATGTCTGAGGCATCGGTGGTAACGGTCTGCCCAGTTGGGCAAAGGGTGAAAGGAAGACCCTTGTTCTTGGCACAGGTTCCTGCCCACCACAAAACTCGGCCCTTATACAGGGGATCAGAGGGAGAGAGGTCTCTAGAGGTTGAGAGTGCTGACACCACAGGTTCTTTAGATACCACTGAAGTTCTCACGTGAAGCCTGGTCAGTGGAATTAGAAGGATGCATGATGCCATGTACCCCAAGGCTTGCAGGAACTTCCTCGCAGTGAGGTGACTTCTGGAAGCCATCTGGGTAAAGTAGAGAGGAAGGAAGCTCTGATTTTCTGAGGATAGGAAGGCCATTTGGGATACTGTGTCCAGCAGTGCTCCCAAGAAAGTGATCTTCCTGGAGGGTGTTTGTTTTTATTTCCTCTCACTGATGGTGAACCCTAGGGAAGTTATGAAGGTTTTGACAAAGAGAAGGCCCTGCAGCAGCTTTTCTTTGCACTCTGCCTGAATGAGGCAGTCATCCAGATAAGGGTAAATCTGTATACTTCTCTGTCTGCAAAATGCTATGTCTGGGGCGAAGCATTTGGTGAATACTCTGGGTGCAGTAGATAAGTCAAAGGGTACTGTAGAGAACTGAAAGTGTTGTGAGCTTGCTCTGAAGTGCAGGAATTTCCTGCACGATTCCCTTATGGGGATGTTGAGGTAGGCAACTTTTAGGTCTAAGGTCACTAGTCAGACATTTTTTGTCAGCATAGGCAGCAGCTGCTTCAAAGTTAGCATTTTGAATCTGGGGACCACCAGGGATGTGTTCAGAATGGATAGATCCAGGATTGGGCGTCAAGTGCCCTCTTTTCTGGGAACAAGGAATAGTCTGTAATAAAAGCCTTTGCCTGTGATCTGAGGAGACAGGTTCTGCTGCCCCCTGGGATATGAGAGTTTGGACCTGTTTCAATGCCTCTTTCCACTGCTTCGGATGTAAGTCTGGGTACCGTCTTGGAACTGGGAGTTCGCTGAAAGAGAATTTGTATCCCTGAAAATTATTTTTAAGATCCATTGGTCCTTTGTTACAGAAAGCCAATTTTCTTTTCAGAGGGAGAGCCTTCCTCCTAGCTTTTGGTGAGTGAAGGGAGGGCAGAGGGGGGAGACAGAGTCACTGGGAGTTTTTGCCATAGAAGGGTGGCTTAAAACTCCCTGCCTTTGGGTCAGAAGTGGTCCACTGTTTGCTTCTCTGCTGGCCCTGGGATATGGGCCTGGATGGTCTGTCCTTGTGGGGCTTACCTTGGCCCTGTCTGTTAGGTGCAAGAAAGGACCAGTATTTTGAGGGAAAGTTCCTGCTGAACCTAGGAGGTTGTACCTGAAAGAATTTTTTTACTGTTTGCATAGATTTTGCTTAGTCTCCCATCTTTTTTAAGCACCTCTTCTGCTTTTACTCGAAACAAGCTGCCCTTATCCAGGGGTGCATCAATTAGTTTAGACTTGACATGAAAAGGGAGAGGTTGTTCCTTCAACCATGCATGTCTCCTAATGACAGATCCTGACACTGATGCTCTGCTAGAGGCTTCTAGGGCATCATATCCACAGTGTAATGAGTGTTTGCCCACTTGACAAGTAGAGTGCAGTAAATCTGCTAACTCTTGCAAACTGGCACAGTCAGGAAAGGTTGAAATCTTTTGTTTTAAGAGTTCCAAGGTGTGTTGTTGATATTTTAACATATGGAACTGACAGTTGAGTGCTCTGATAACTAAGGTTGCAGAGGTGTATACTTTTTTTTACCCCATCTGTCCAGAGCTCTGGAATCCTTGTCAGAAGGAATAGGATTCTTGGCAGAACTAGTTTTAGCTCCTTTGGGTCCCTGTGTAATGACTTTTGGGTCTGCAGAAGGATTTCTGTCCAGGTTTTTGTGAGAATCTGGTACCCTGTAATACCGGTCAGGTTTACTGGGAGCAGGTGAAAGGGTGTCAGGGGCTAAAGCAGGATTCATGGTAAACATCAACCACCACTTCTACAATAGGGGGGATGGCCAGGGGTCTGTGCGGGGGCAGGTCCAGTCTTTTCTTAGACTGGGGGAAATCCTGAGATTCCCATTGGAAATGTTCCCTGAGGGTGTGAAGGGTTTCTCCAAAGGAAAGATCTTCTGGAGGGGAGGCAGAAGGGATGTATTCCTCTGCATCTGAATCCTCATAAGTAGTCAGAGGTTGTTGTTCCTCTTCAAAATCTGAATAGTCAGATTCCTCAGAATCCTGTTCTGTCAATTTCTGGAGAAGGGTGTCTTTTCCTTTTAGAAGTTGTGGCCTGACTACCCCTGATAAGGGAGAGGAGATCCTCCTCCATTTTAAGCATTTGTGCTTGGGGTGGTGGAGCAGGGGCAAGATGGTGGCTAGAAGCAGATTTTCTAAGAGTGGCCTGGCTTCTAGGTCTAAAAGTATCCGTCTGTCTGAGAGAAACGGTAGTCGGATGAGAAGACGTAATTTTTTGTCTAGATTTGGTAGTGCGAAAGGCCTCCTTGGAAGCCACTGTCTGCGTCGTAGCTCCAGACCAACCGAGGCAGAGACGGCCAAAGGCTCGGAAGGCTTAGAAGATTTCTGCGGCATACCAGACTCCGAAAGGGTCTCAGTAGAGGCCTGCGTAGATATCAAAATCGGGCATCAGGGGCTGTGAAAGCGCCTCACTGAATTCTGGAGAACTGACAACCTGCTTAGCGGTAGAGTCGCTGTAAGGCTTAGCCTTGTATGGTCTGTCTCTATCTTTGTCTCTGCATTTTTTCGGAATGTCCACACATTGTTGGCTGATGGACGCCATTTCGGAATGTGAAGATGGCACACAAAAATACCTGTCTACAATAACAGTTCTACGGCGAATGGTTCTCGCATTAAAGAGGGCACAGAACCGGCAATGGGAGATGTCATGGTTTGGTCCTAAACAAGTGACGCAGTAAGAATGAAAGTCTCGATGTGGGATCTGCTTTCCACAGGCAAGACAATTGTTAACTTTTGGACATCGTTTAGTGCAAGAAAAAAGGGTCCCCCAATGGGGTACTTGGCTTTAGACGTTTTCAGCTGAAATTCAAACTCTGGTAATGACCGACCAGCACTCTTGAGAACTGCTTCTGCTATGGGCTCCACGGCAAGAAAAACTTATGTAATGACAATGGCTGCCTTGCTATATAGCACTGACGACCTGATGTCAGACTACAGGCGACAGCAGCTGATGCAGAAAAACATTGACTCTGGTATTCCGGACTGCCGAGGGCTACCACAGTAGGGATAACCCACAGGTGATGACTGCAACAGTGAAACACGAAGAACATCTCAGCTTATCAGACTGTGTGAAAAGGGTAGCATGGCACTACTACCCAAATGCCAGTAAAACAGTCTGTCTGTTGAACATAGTGAATTTAATTATGTCCAGCTTGCTACTGTTAAATACAATGCAACCCTCCCTCACACACTCACTGCAACACTCCTACACACATAAGCATAAACCATAACAGTTTTTATTGACTTCAGCAAATACAATATTGTGTGACACTACTTCTGCTACATCAAATCAGTGACTGCTCACCAACATACTCACAAACTGACCACATGTTTGCAGAACATCCCAGATTTGCCTCAGATTTTTCATTGTCCCTTGTAACATTTTGATTTTCTGTAACATTTTGATTTCTTCATCACAAATTATGGTCAGTCAGTAATGTTAGACATGATTTTCATGCATCTTATTGTTCAGAAAAAATACATGCTGATTCAGATCATTTCATTCTTTTAACTTAAGTGAATTACGAGTATATTTAAAAGTTGCCCCTAATTTTGGGACTTTGCCCACCAAATTATTTTTGCCTTTGTCAATAATTCTTGAGCAAAGAAGCTGAGAGATACACTGCCAATAATCTGACATCCTATCAGTGTTTCTCAAAATCCGTACAAAGCAGATCCAGTCTTAGCAGCTGTGGGGCCCAACTTGAGACACTTTCCAGGGCCCCAAGCAATGCTCCTCTCTTTTCACAACCCCCATGACATACTCAACCCTCCACATCCATGCACCATCTTACTAATGCTTGCTCACCCTACCCTATCACTGCCACAAACCTAACCCTCTTATATACTGAGAAAGTTATTAAAACAGCAAGCTTTGTATTTGCAAACATTTTTCGTAAGAATATGAAGTTTGAAACTCATATACCTCTCATTATTTAGTCCAGTAATGGCGAACCTTTTTGGTTCGGCTTGTCCAAAATTCGTAAAATGCCTAACTTGACTCTGCTTGCGTGTCACCCTGCCCAAACAAACAAAAAATAAATAAAATACATAAAAATAAATAAAACAGCATGCCTCTCAATACATCTGGGATAAATCTTTACAGAATCAGGGATAAACCTGGAAATAAGAGACATGGACAGTTTTAAACTGCCAGTACTATTAATTGAGACACTGACAGAAAAAAAGAATGTGATTGATTAAGTTTACATCAGAAAATGAATAGTCTATAAATCTAATTTTTGTCTTTAAGTGTAAAAAGTTGCCAGTTTTAACAGGAAATAAGAGAGAGAGTTGAGAGGAATGTAAAAAGTACAATTGTGTACACTTACCATAAATGTAGATGTTCGAGTGTATTCACTGTTGCAGTCATTACACTTGGGTTATCCTGCTGGCAGGCTACCCTCAGTCGGCCTAAATTCCAAAGTCTAGGTCCGGCTTCCATTGCTGTCGCCCCTTCCCTGACGTCAGTGTGCCAGGGGTATAAAAGATGCAGCAGACACCATTTTCTTCAGTTTATCTTGCCCCAGATGTCAGGTGCACCCAAAAGGGTAGGCTAAAACTATGCCAATAAAACATGCATGCACCAAAATATATAATACCTTCATCTACAAGCAAATACACCGCATAGGTTGTATAGATTAGAGAAGTGCAGATAAGTTGCAGCAAAGATATGGGGGATGGTGGGTGGGTAACCTGGACTGCAACAGTGAATACACTTGAACATCTACATTTATGGTAACTGTACTATGTTCTTCGTGTTTCACTATTGCAGTCATTACACTTGGGATGAATCCCAAAGCTATGGTTGGGAGGCTGGCGCTAAACAGCATTAGGAGCGGCTATGAGGCCCTGCAGAACTGCAGTGACAAAGCCTGCCCTGGATTTAGAGTAGAGTGGTAAATTATAGTGCTTTGTAAAGGTGTGCACTGAACTCCAGGTAGCAGCCTCTAAAATGTCTTTGGTTGGTACTCCCCTGAAGGAAGGCTGCTGAAGTGGCTGCTGCTCTGGTTGAATGTGGCCTAACGCCCTTAGGCACTGGCTTGCCATGTTGTGAACAGCAGAAACTAATGCAGTGGCCTATCCACTTTGAAATAGTCTGCTTTGAGATAACCTTTCCTTGTGATCCTGCAGCATATGCCACTAGTAGTTGCTCTGTCTTTCTGAAAGCTTTGGTTCTGTTCAAGTAGAAGCGTAGCTATCTGTGTATGTCCAAAGAATGCAGAATTCTCTCCCCCTTATTCTGTGGGTTTGGATAAAAAGTAGACAGATGAATAGTTTGGTTAAGGGCCACACTGGACACTACCTTAGGCATAAATGTCGGGTTTGTCCTCAGAGAAACACTGTCTGGATAAAAAATGATAAAAGGTTCCACAGCCATGAGTGCCTGTAGCTCTGAGACTCGTCTTGCAGAGGTTATTGCTAGGAGCAGAGCTGTTTTCCAAGATAAAAACTTTATATCAGCTGTAGCGGCTGGCTCAAAAGGAGGTAGGGTGAGTTTTTCCAAAACATAATTGAGGTCCCATGCAGGTACTGGTGATCTCCTTGGAGGCCTTAAGTTTCTGACTCCTCTGAGGTACTGCCTTAACAAGGGATGAGAAAAGATTGGTGGCTCTGTATTGTAATGAGCCGAAATGGCAGAGGCATGAATTTTAATTGATGAAAAGGATAGGCCTTTGTCCAGCATCTCAGTTAGGTATTGCAAAATCTGAGGAATATTTGGTACAGCTGTGTCAATTCCTCGTTACTGGTTCCAAGCACAGAATCTCTTCCATTTTCCAGCGTAAGATTTTCTGGTACTAGGTCTTCTGGCCTCCAAAATGACATCCATTACAGCTTTAGTGAGAGGTGCGTTTTGTATCACTACATTATCCGCCATGCTGCCAGATTTAAGGTCTTTAGTTGGCTGTGCAGGATCTGATTGTTTTATTGGGATAGTAGATGAGGTATTTGAGGCACGGTCCAAGCCAGGCATTGAGACAAGTTCCTTAGGATTGGATACCAGTGCTGGCGGGGCCAGTCTGGGGCAATCAGTATTATCTTTGGCTTCTCTTGTCTGACCTTTAGGAGTATCTTGGGGAGGAGAGGCAGTGGAGGAAAGGCATATACTGCTAAGCTTTTCCAGCTGAAAGATAGGGCCGTCCACTTTCCATGCTTGTCTGTGATAAGTCCTTGTGCAGAATATTTTTAGTTGGTATTTGTGAAGAGAGGCAAATAGATCTATATTCGGGCATCCCCATTTCCTTGTTATCATGCTGAAGACTTGTGGATCCAATTTCCACTCGTGTTCTCTGCTTGAATGAGGCAGTCATCCAAGTAATGATATATTTGTATTCCACTTTGGCTGCAGAATGCAATTACTGGTGCCAGGCACTTTGTGAAGACCCTGGGCGCAGTAGATAAGCCAAAGGGCAGTGCAGAGAATTGGTAGTGCATTGAGCCAGCTTTGAATCTGAGGTATCTTCTGCATGTTTGTCTGATTGGGACATGCAGGTATGCCTCTTTTAGGTCTAAAGTCACAAGCCAAGACTTCTTGCCCAGCAAGGGCAGAAGTTGCTGTAGCGTCAACATTTTGAATTTTGGTAAATCCAAAAAAGTGTTTGGAATAGATAGGTCCAGTATTGGTCTCCAGGTCTTGTCCTTTCTTGGTACCAAGAACAGTCTTGAATAAAATCCTTGTCCCTGCTCTTGCTCGGGTACTTGTTGAATGGCCCTCATGTCCATGAGGGATGAGACCTGCTTTTGTGCCTCTGCCCATTGATGTTTTGGCAGGTCTTGCCAACCATTTGTTCTTGGCAGGGTATGGAAGTGAAACTTGTAGCCTTGTGACACTATGTCTAGGACCCATTTGTCCTGGGTTATTATGTGCCAGTTTTGAGAATAAAGTGCTAGTTTTCCCCGTAAAGGTCCTGCCAGAAGATAAGTGATTGGTGCAGGCAGGGGGAAGTCATTGGGACTGTTTCCTGTATGGCTGTGATTTGTCTTCTCCACTTTTGGAGGTAGAAGCACCCCATTGTTTAGACCTGTACAAACCTTGGGGCTGGGATCTGCCTCTTGGGCATCTGTATCTGCCCCTTTGTGGTCTGACACTGGAAAGGACCAATTCTTTGTAGGCCAGTGTCTGCTAAATCTTGGAAGCTGAACCTGTAAGAAATCCTTAACCGTTTGCATAGATTTAGCTTTGTCCTCCATTTTCTTTAACACCTCTTCTGCTTTAACACCAAAGCATCATGCTGTAATGGGGCATCTAATAATTTTGCTTTAACATGATCAAGCAGACTTTGTTCCTTTAACCAAGCATGCCTCCTGATGACAGAACCCGTAACAGCGGCTCTGCAGGAGGCCTCCAAAGAATCAAAACCACATTGCAAAGTATGCTTTCCAACTTGTTCAGCTGCATGCAATAAATCCTGCATTTCTTTGTTTTCTGCACATTCAGAATTTGTCAACCTTTTCTGTTTAAGCAGTGACATAATATATTGCTGATATTTGAGCATATGAAACTGACAATTTAAAGCCCTTATAGCCAAGGTAGCGGAAGTATAAATCTTTTTTCCCCATCTGTCCAATGCCTTAGAATCCCTGTCAGAGGGGGTAGGGTTTTTTGCAGCGGAAGCCTTGACCCCCCCCCCTTTGTGATCCTGAGAAATAGTTTCTGGGTCAGCAGCAAGGTTTTTGAAAAGGAATTTATGAGAGTCAGGAACCCTGTAGTACCTGTCCGGCTTAACAGGAGATGGAGGTAAGGAGTCAGGGGTCAGACTGGACTCTGAAAATATATCAACAACAATGTCTAACACAGGTGGAATAGCTAGGGGCCTGTGTTGTGGTAGTAAAAGGAAGTCTCTGAACCTTTTCTTAGATTCTGAAAAATCTTGGCTCTCCCAGTGGAAATGCTCCCTCATGGTATGCAAGGTTTCCCCAAAAGAGTAATCCTCAGGAGGAGAGGCTGAAGGGATAGATTCTTCAGCATCTGAATCCTCATAGGGAGGAAGAGAGTATTCCTGATCAGAAGAGGAATCAGATGAAATGGAAACCTGATCTGAAGATTCATATTCTGTCTCTTGCCTAGGCCTTTTATCAGGTGGGGGATGGGAACCCCTGATCAAAGTAATTAAATCTTCGGCCATTTTGAGCATCTTTTTTTTGGGCATGGAGGCCTGTCCAGAGGCTGTTGTACTTGTTTCTTTGTCTTTAATGGTGCTTTAGTCTTTGCCTTTGAAGGTGAAGTCGTTTTAATGTATAATTGAGTTGGTCTGAAAACACCCTCAGAAGCTGATGCCTGCTCAGCGGCTCCGGACCCATCTGAGGGAATAGTCTCCGAAGGTCCAATACCTTGAGCTTCCAAGCAGCCTAGGCGACTCCACGTGGAAGTCGGTAGCGGCCTGCGGGTCTAAAGTAGCGGGCGTCAGGGGCTGCAAAGGCTGAGAACCGGCGACTGGCTTAGAAGAAGCCTCGTCGTCGATTTTGGACCTAGGATGCCTGTCCTTTTCTTTTTCTTTGCGTTTCTTGTGAATTCCGGTAGTCGGATGGCTATCCAACGACATCATATAATTAAATCTTCTGCCAAAATAGTGTAATGCAAAATCGTACCAACGCTTAATAGTGCGTTGGTTAAATCTAGCACAAAACCGACAACTAGGAATGTCGTGGTCAGGGCCTAGGCAAGGAATACAGTAAGAATGAAAGTCCTTATGAGGTATTTGCTTCCTACAAGAAATACAATTATTAACTTTTTCTGACATCGGTCTGGAGCAAGAAAAAAGCTTCCCCAACGGGGTACTTGGCTTTTAATGAAGACTTCGGATCTGAAATTCGAACACGAAAATCTCAGGAGTCGGCCAACCGGCACTTGAGAACTGCTTATGCTTCGGGCACCGCACGGCAAGAAAGACTGAAGAAAATAGCGTTGGCTGCATCTTTTATACCTCTGGCGCATTGACGTCAGGGAAGAGGCGACAGCAACTGACGCCGGACCTAGATTTTGGAATTCAGGCCGACTGAGGGTAGCCTGCCAGCAGGATAACCCAAGTGTAATGACTGCAACAGTGAAACACGAAGAACATCAGCAAACTCCTAGAAATGCAGACTATTTGCTCTTTCCAGAAATGTAACCACGAAGAGAAAACAATGTCAGCACTGCCCTTTGCTGACTCCGTTGAGAAAGCATACTGAAACAGACTGAGATTAATAACTTCCCAGCCTCTGCAGCAGTGTTGTTGAACCGGCTCCTGGTACAAAATAATTCAATGCACATCACAGAAGCAACAAATGCAAAAGTATTTCTTTGGCAACTGGTGTTGATAAACGCTGGTGTGTCACCCAAAATGTTGTGGGGTGTCATAGGTTTGCCATCACTGATTTAGTAACTGCAATGCACATGATTAAGTAACTGCAATGCACAACAATCTACCAGAAAACCATAGATTTTAAGAAACAAACCAAAAATATGAAGCAAAACTGGGGACTGTTGACAGACACAACACACATACAGACACACATGCACACCACACACACGTTTCACATGCCTACATGAGATCAAATAAATGAATACACTGAAAAATAACGACCCAGAAATGTACTTCAGCATGCTACTGTCACAACCATCCAATGCAGCCAGATGCAACCCCCCCCCTCTTTGCCCTTTCAACTTCCTAGATTAAGAATAAGAGATAGAGACCACAATTCAGGAATACATTTTTAAACACAGATAAACATGCAATGCAAATATCTGGATATTCTGCAAAGTTCAAGGCAATTGAGAGATATGTATGCAAGCCCAACAGCGGCTGGGAGACGTCCTGACATCATTCTTGGGGGACAAAGGGACAAGTTGTATTAAAAACGTTTAATAGAATATCAGGTTTTGCACCAACAGTCATTTTCTGAACAATAGAAGTATGGACCTCTAATGCCTATTGCTGCCAGTGCCATTGCAACTACTAACCAAGTCTACGATAGACTGTAATCTGATTCTTCACCTCAGTAGTTAAAGAAATTTTACAAGGGACAGGAAACATGTATGAGGCAAAATCGGGGACATTCTGCAAAAATGAAGCACAGTCGAGGGAGGTATGGCTTGAAATTGTGAAAATCTACCACTAAAATTGTACAGACTGCTACTGTTCTGATTTAGCAGAACATTCCAAGTCAGAATGTACTGCCACTTCAAAAGAGTACTCTGTAAAGTACCAGTTTTGTCAGTACATTTTCACAATTTTCTTTCTTTTGAAAAATTCCTGTACAGTGGACTGTGGAAGTGCTGTACATCTGTGAACCAAACTAGCAGGGCAATGGCACCTTGTATAAAAAATTTGCACCGACTAGTAAACATGAAGATGGATAAGCATTTATGGCACCCAACTTGCTATTGCTTTCAGAGGCAGCAGCACCTCAAACTATGAAAGAAAACTTTCCATAAAACAAAACAAAAAAAAACAAAAAAACAAACAAAAAAAAAAAAACCCTCAGCTGCTTCAGTTCTGCCTGTACATGATGTATTGCAGCGCATTTATTCACTCCCCAGCTGGGCATTCTACCAAACAATGTCAGTCACATGATACGGGGCTCAAATTCCAATGTGTGCTAGTGTTGTTAAAGAAAAAAAAAAGGAAATGCATCTACAGCAGCTACTTTTCATAAACTGTGTAAAACGGGAGTTGTGTCTTTCGGCTTTTCCCGGCTAGGGGTCGCCACAGTGGAACTCCGGTCCGCTAATGATTGGCAGTAGATTTTTACGTGCCGAGTTGCCAGCCCTGACGCACTTCAACGGAGGTATGCCCATTCACGCATGTCTCCACACAGAAGACGCTCTAGCTGAGTAAAATGGAGAATCAGTGAAGAAAGCATGTAAAGACGCATCTTGTGGAAGTCACAGATGAGCCGAGGGAACCTCTAGGAGCATCACATGTGCCGACGGCGACTTCAGTGATGTGTGAGGTGGGGTCCTACATGCAACTGGCCTAAGGCTGCCACTGATTTCAAGTGAAAAATTGTCCCTGAAGATTATAGGTTCATAGACTAGTACTAAGCTAACTGCCCTTGTCAGCCATTTTAAGCCTAGCCAATTATCTCTTGTGAGACTCAAACCCTGCACCTTGTGTTTGTAAGGCAAACACCTTAACCATTAGGCCACCCTCCCAACCCTGGAGGAGGCACCTGTTTCTGCTAATGTATTCGGAGAGGCAGTCAGATCGGTTACATATTTACCTCACACAGTACTAGAGCATGGAGATGCTCCCCATGTTCTATTACTATGGGAGGGGAGGGAATGACTTATGTATTCTCCAATTAGCTGCACTGTCATGATTGTGGTAATTGGGGAGTAAGCGACATTTTTTTTTTTTGTAACAGGTGCAGCTTTTGTGAGTTTTTAAAGCCCTCACAGAGATCTGAATTACTGGGACACTCTGCGGCTACAGGTTGTGCAGGAGCCTACTGCCAGCTATGGACAAAAGGGAGCTAATGGTTGGCAGGGCAGTGGAAAAACATGAAAAAAGATAGGAAAAAGAAGAACAGAAGTGGAGGAAATGTAGTCACAGTTGGGCAATTCCATTATTAGCTGGAGGGGACCTGCCTCCTTGCTTACACCCATGTTGCCCTGTCTGACTGCACCTGTCTCTTCAAGCTTCCTGCCTTTTCAAATGGTCTCTCCTGCTCTTGTAGATGCAGTTTTACTTGCCTTTTATACAAGGACCACTCTGCTGTCTGCCTCAAAGGAACTACAACAGACAAACTGACTGCAGAAGTAGAAACCTTGGCTTGGTGGACACATCTAGGTCTCAATGGGGCTAGGAATCATAGCCATAAGCACATCTGGCTGGGTCCCTAAAGATCATTTTCTCCATCCAGGAGCTTCATTGCTACCACCTTCCTCAATTTTCCCCCTTTTTCGGTGACTGAAATGAAGGTCTGCACACTCCCTTCCAAAATGCTACTTAACACTCTTTCAGTATTTGTCTGGAAGTGACAAACTCAGACAAACTGAATGACCATTCACTCCAATGTCTCATTTACAGTTTCCTGTTGACATCCTCAGTAGGGCGCCAATCTTGCCAGGGAATGTACAAATTCTGTAGCCTGGTCAAAAGATCAGCGTCTGCAGCTAGAGCACATGCATATAGGAATGTCCTTATGAGGGACAAAGATACAGTTACAGAGAGATTAAGAGACACCCTCCCCCCAAAAAAAGAAAATTAGGAAAGAACTGACAAAAGTTAAGATCTCCCATTTGGGCATCTCAGTTTGCTTTCTTAGGGAAACCTCTGGCAAACAGCCACATTATATCATTCTTGGCTGTCTGCATTACATCATTCTTGGCAGGATTGCTTACCACTGTGGTACCTCTAAACTAAACCAGTACTGTATGCATGACGTTTTGTGCAAATGAACTATAACAAATGAAGTCTACACCCTGAGTCTGCCACAGTAGTTCAGGACAGTTTCGGCTGTGCCCAGAATTTCTGCACCTTTTTTATGACTTTCTCATAAACAATGATTCCATTTTTTTTTTTACGAAAATAAACATTTCACTTTGAGCAAACAAGCTCTAAAATATTGTTTCCAGAATCTTAAATCTACAATTTAATGGCTCAAATGGCCATTTTCTAAACCACAGGAGACAGCAACTATATTTCTCTGAAAAAAATGACTGGAAAGTGTTCAAACGTACTTCTAAGCATGGTATGAATGTGATACCTTCTAAGCAAATGAAAAACAAAGATAGAGAGTGTTCTTATTTTCTGTAATGCCAAGACCATTTTTTTGCTTGGTAAAATATGTCTTACCAATCAAAGAGTGTCAGCATTCCAATTTGAGGAGTAAAAATAAAAAAACTCACATTAAATGCAAACATAGTTTCATAACTGAACTTTCTTACCAGGCTGTTCTCCTTCCAAGCTTCAGGAAATTTGGGACGCTGTTTCTCTCTAGAAACTAAAACCTGCATGTCTTCAAATGAGGGATGGTTTCCAACTTCTGCCTGAAATGCCATCTGATAGTCTGGAACAGCCTCTCCTGTTAAGAATTTGTAAATGTAAATTTTCACAGTATATTTTAAAATACTTACAGCTGGAGTTATGAAGACAGGAAAACAAAGTGCAATTTAAAAATGGCACTGCAGAAGTCAAGAGCAATATTAATTTGGGGAAATAAGAACAGATAATCATGTGGTACTCTATCATTAATACAAGTTTGAAAATAATCTTGCCTTAGTGTACAATTCTGAAGTACTGCATGCAAAAAAAATCCAAAAAAATAAACCTCAAAAAATCTCTTTGAAGGCTGGGCATCTCTAGTGTGGTAGCTTCACTTCTAATACAAAATTTTCTTCTCATTTTGATTTGTTTTAATACCAGTACAGCCACTTAAACGTATGAGTTCTTAGAAGGATAAAATATATGTCGGGCAATTCATAACCTAATAATTAGACCGCCATGTATTGTCTGAGCTCCTGGTACCTTGCTATCCTGCCTCCTAGGAGTTGCTGGTGATTCTTAAGATATAGTTTATGTCTTCAGGGAACATTCCATTGCTTTACAAGTGACAAACCTCTAGAATCTACCTGGGTGGCTTCAGGAAACCCCTATGATAAGTGGTTTCACCAAGTCCTTAAAGCCTTACCTATTCCATCTGGCATTTCACTTGTTTAACTAGATTAATTTAGCATCTAACTAGTTTAACAAACTGTTTTTAGTCTACACTGTTAACCACTTCTGTCTTAAGAAGTGTGAAGTTGACTTTGGAGAAATGTTTTACTGTGGTTTCTCTAATGGGGGGTAGGGGAGGGATGTGGATGTCTAGGGTGATTAGCTTGTGGTCGGATCTGACCGAGGAATTGACCTCTGGTGTGGAGCACCGGTTGCCCATGTTGGTAATAACCAAGTCTAGGACATTGCTGCCCCTGGTGGGGGTGTGGATAAGTTGATCCATGGCACTGGAATTTATGAATTCCAGAAAACGTTGAGCAAAAGAGTTGGTACATGAGTAGTTTTCCCAGTTAATGGTAGGGTAGTTGAAATCGCCCACTATTAAGGCGTTACGTTGTACCCTAATATTTTTCAGTGTATTAAGAAATGAGGAGTGGGAATCCTGGGGCATGGTGGTGGATCTGTAGCAAGCTACAATTTGGATTGCGGTCTTGCCCAGAGTTAGTTGCACTTGGATAATCTCGGATGCATTATGCTGAGCAACTAGCCTGTAGGTGTGGATATCCTTAATGAATATGGACATGCCTCCGCCTTTAGTGTTTTGGTCCAGGTTAGGTGGCCGAAAGGTGTGGTATGAATTATAGCTAGTAATGCAGGGGTACTCTCTGGAGCCTTGAACCAGGTCTCTGTCACTGCACAGATGTCGATGTTCTCCATTTTAAGGAGTGCCTCGAGTGAGTGCATTTTGAGGTTTGGACTTCTAGCATTGAGTAGCAATACCCTCAGATTCTTCTTGCCTGTACCTGTTAGGGTGGTGAATTTGTCATTTGAACCTTGCCTAAAAAGGCACTATGGGGTGGCTAGAGCCTTAGCCAGTATCCGGAATCCCAGGGGCGAAAGGTGCAGGCCATCTCTGGCAATACAGCATATCTGGAAGAAATATTATTCAAGCAATTCTGAATTTTGTCTGAAAATTTTTTTGAAGGAGAAACAGCAATTATTCTGGCAATCTTTTGTAATCCCAAAATTTCACAAGTAAGTAGACAAAACTGTCACTAAGCCCCACTGTAGCTGCACAGGATTAAAAAAACCCATTCCCTAGCAATGCTTACTGATAAAAAGTTAAAGGGGCTGCAGGACACTAACAGCTATTTATTAAATGGCTCATGGTATCTTTGATGTGTCTGAGGGGTACAGCCTATGATTTGTTACTGCGGACATAAAATATTTATTTTCCATGATTTCACATACTGTGGGTAAAATGTAGTTCAAAGAGACTATGTTGGAATGTAAACCACTGTCAACTTCTGACATCAGAATAAGTGAACATTTGATTGACTGACTATTAGATTGCAATTTTATATTCTTTGAAGAAGGTTTCCACCAAGTGAATGGAATGGTTATCGTGGTGATGCGTAGCCCCATGTAAACAAATCCATTACTCTGTTGTTGGGAGAATAATTTCATATTTAACCAAGATGTTATGAAATACTGTTAACTTTATTTGAGGTTTTTAAACGATTGTTTTTCCTTTGGTCAGGCAATGAATTATAACTGGAAAAATGTTTATTTGAACAATACTATTAAGTTTTTGCGTTTTACTCAATTATTCCAGTGACAATATTAATTAGACATGCTACCATTATTAAACAGGTGTCCGGATTCCAACATACATAGGAAATCCACCCTCTCAAACTCACATTTGCATTTAAAAGCTGCTATTCTCTTAGACGGAGACATAGCTTTGTCAAAGGACAGTTTGATCATCCAGGTTATGTTCACAGGATGCAATGCTGGACAAGGACTTGATATTTAAATAAAGGGGTTATCCCAACTTGGGAGGGGAAAATAAGAACAAGGAAGAAAACAAAATAAGGCTACATTATAAAGGATTAGGCTTTTATTGAAAAGAAGAACACAGACCAATACTGTTGTTTTGAAAAAAGCCATGGCCATGAGACACAAGATGCACAGTGCCCACATTAACATTAATATTAATTGGACAACTTTTTATGAAAATGTGGGAAGAGCCTTTTGTTTTAAAATGGTGAAGGAATTTAAAAGATATTTTTGAGAATTCTTCCAACAAGCATGTTGTGGCAGAAGATAAAAGAAGTTATGTACTTACCACAATGTTCCATCTGTGTTGTCCATTTTCATTCTTCCTCAACTTATGGGTTCGGATCAGACTCAGCTGATGCAAAAGCTCGCGACAACCAGAAAACCCTCGAGCTACTCCCTTACTCAAAATGCACCAACCCCAAGTACCTCAGATCTAAACTGTTGTCCAAGGGTAAAAAGGCACAAATTCCCAATTGCAGAAACTCCCTCCTTAGCCTCAACAAGCAAATTAGGTCACTAGTGAAAACCTCCAAAGCCAGTTATGAATTGAAACAGCCTCTGAAACAAAGGCTAACCACAAAGGCTTTTTCAGTTACGTTAGAAACCTCCATGGCAAAGCCCATGTTTTGACCACTCCCAGTTTGGATTGGTCAAGGGCAGATCTTGCCTGTTGAACCTGGTTGACTTTTCTGAGACTGTCACTAAGGCATTGGATGAGGGAAAGGCAGTACACACAGCTTACCTTGACTTGGCCAAAGCCTTTGACGCAGTCTCCCACTTGGGCATCATCGAAAAGCTAACAGAACTTGGTGTAAATCCCTATCTCATCAGGTGGGTGGCCAACTGGCTCACTGATAGGACCCACAAGGTCAAAACAGGTGCCACTAATAGCAGACCTGTCACTAGTGGTGTCCCTCAGAAATCTATCCTGGGACCCCTATTGTTTGGCATCTACTTTCCAGAGGTCCAGGCAAAGACAAAAGGCCTGTGGCTGAGCAGGTTTGCGGACTGTAAGTTGGGTGCTGTCACTGACTCCCCAAATGATGTTAACATACTTCAAGAGGGTCTCACAGCAACAAATGACTAGTGCCAAAGTGAAGCCTTAAGTTAAATGCAAAAAAATTTGAAGCAGAATGGAAATAGACAACACAGATGGAACATTATGGTGAGACTGGGGAGTACATAACTTCTGATGTTGTCAATTTTCATTGTGTCCTCAATTTATGGGACAGAGTACCCAGCTACCTGTATCCCCAGGTGGATTCTTGAAGGGTATTCCTGAGCACCATTGAACTAACTGATGTTCTACCCCTGGAGACCATATCAAGTTTGTAATGAGTAACAAATGTGTGGGGGAGTAGCCCAAGGAGCTGTTGCACAAATGTCATCCATGGAAGTTCTAGGCTGGAAGGCTGATGATATAGCCATGGCTCTAGCGGAATGAGCTTGTGTTTCTGATAAAGTAATGCCCAGTTTGTTGTATATGTAAGAAATACAATCTGTAAGCCATCTGGATAGAGTAATTTTGGTAACAGGTTTTCCTAGTTTCACATCAGAAAAGGAGACAACTGGTCAGTCTTTCTAATACTTTGTGTTCTGTGCAGGTAAAAATATAATTTGCCTGTGGACAACCAATTAATGCAATGTGTATTCAACCTTGTTAGAAAATCTGGGGAAAAATACCGGCAAACAAATGGACTGATTAATATTAAGAGTCTAAAACCACTTTAGGGAGAAAGGAAGCGTTAGTTCTTAAAGTCGATTAGGAAAGCGAGACGGAGGCAACGCCAATAAGGAGATGAAAAAAGCAGAAAACGAACTATAACTTCACAGCAAGGCAAACTGTAACCAAAACGAATAAACCACCACAACGTTCCACAACGAAAAGTCCTTTATTGACCTAGGTTTCGTTCGTTCGAACTTCTTCAGAATACGTTCTTAAAGTGACTCATTGTGAAAGATCAAATAAGGCAGTTTAGAAGACCAGGCCTGAATCTCTGAAAACTTTCTAGCAGAAGTAGTGGCTACTAGAAAAATCGTTTTCCAACAGAGAGAGATACTTTAGTTCACATTTAGCTGCTGGTTCAAAGTTGAGTAAGCTGTTGTAAGACCAGATTAAGATCTCATGGGGGCATAGGTTCTCTAAAAGGAGGTATTAGAAAAACAGTACCTCGCAAAAAAAAAGGTTTTGCATAGTCTATGGGAGGCAACAAAAATACCTTAAAATCCTGTGTGGAAATATGAGATCGCTGCTAACTGAACCTTCATTGTGGAGGAGCTCGCTCCATCTTTAAAGAGTATGGCTAAGAATTCAAGAATACTATGCAAAAGGGCGTCAAATTGATCAACGTTACTCTCGTGGGCCCAGTAAGCACACCTTCTCCATTTACTGGAGTAGAGAGCATAGGTTGTCTGGCTACAAATGGAACTGGAGAAGCCAGGCAGTCAGCCTGAGGTTCAGCATGAATCATGCCCGCTGGGTGAGAGAGGAGTTCTGGAGTTGGATCCAGTATCCATGGTTGGTGGAGTAAGTGAGGCCATAGGAAGGGTAACCAAATCTATAGAGTACAGAAAAGTGCAATGATGATGACTTTTCTCTTCAACATGGCAGTTTTCTGCAAAAACTTGGATATTAGTGGGATTGGTGGGTAGGCATAAAGAATGCCAGGGGGCCAATGTGAAGTAAAGCAACCCTTGGTGGCTACCCTGTGGGGGAATCTGGGCAAAGTAGCTGCTGCACTTGTTCAGGGGAGAAGCAAAAATATCGCAGCAAGGCTAGCATCACTGACAAAAAAAAATCATATCCGCCACATTTTGGTTGAGAGACCATTCGTGAGGTAGAAGAATGCACCTGGCTCAGCTTCTCTGCTATCACACTGTACTTCCCCAGAATGTGCTTTGCTATGAGAAAGCGGTTGGATGAGATTGCCCATTGCTACACTCGGAGTGCTTCTTGACAAAAGGGGTAGGACTTGGTTCCAGTTTGTTAATGTACCAAACTACCAACATACTGTCCCATCTGAATTGCAATCATCCCCAAGGGGAGAACATCTTGAAATGCCTGCAATGCTAAAAGCACCGCTCTCATCTCTATAACACTGATATGCAAACTGACGTCTTTGCGGGACCAAGTGCCTTGGACCGTCTTCCCCAGGTAATACCCCCCCCTACACCTTAACTGAGAAGCATCTGTGGTCACTATGACCTTGGGATGAGGGGGAATGAATGGATGGCCTTGTAGGACCTGTTCTGATTGAATCCACCACCTGAGATCTCTCTCGCAAATCTGTGTGATACATCTTGTGGTTGACATTGGTTGTGAAAGTACTGACCATTGGGTGACCAGCATCCATTGTAGAATTCTCATGTAAAACCTGGCTAAAGGTACTAGAGTTACTGCCGCTGCCATTGATCGTAGGGCTTGAAGAACCAAACGGGCAGAAACTGGCACTAAAAATTATTTTCCTGACCTGTGTTCTTAAGGTCTGAACTCTTAGAGGAGGCACTGAGGCTATCATTGACTTTGTGATGAGCAATGCTCCTATAAACTTCAAGTTTTGAGTAGGTTACAAGTGACATTTTTCATAGTTTACAGTTATTCCCAGATAACAGCACGTCTGAAAAACCTGATTTCTTGCCTCTATTACCTGATGCCTAGTTGAGGTGGTAATGAGTCAGCTGTCTAGATATGAAACACACTGAAACCTTGCAGTCTCAAGTGAACTGCCATTACTGCCATACATTTGGTGAACACCTTGGGGGCTGTGGTGAGGCCAAAGGGCAGAACTCTGAACTGGTATCGACTGTCCAAGCCGGAAGCATAAATACCTACTGGAGTGCCTGTTCATTTTTATGTGATAGTATGTGTCCTGAACTATCGAGCACATCCAGTCATCCTTGCCCACAAATCGGAGAAAGGCCTGAGCTGTGACCATCCCAAACTTAGTACAACGACCTGATTCGTTCAAGTTGTTGAAATCCAAGACTGGTCTTCAGTCCCATTTTCTTTGGCACTAAAAAGAACCCTGAGTAAGTTACAGATTCTACCTGGGTCTGGTGGATGACCTTTCTAGCAGATTTTGTATTTGAAGTGCTGCTTATTACCTCTGACTGGGTGGAACATCAGGAATTTTTTTTGAGACTGGAGGAGAAAGGGAAAAGGGTATTCTATATCTTCTGGAAATGATTCTCTGCACCCATATAACTGTTATCTCTATCCAGGCTCTCTGGTGCAGGGACAACTGACCCCTGATTGCCTTCCAGAGGGGGATAATTGGGTCTCCTTTCAGAAGCGTTGGAAGGGTCTGTTGAAAAAGAAATCGATAGGCCCTTGGTTCTGTGGGCCACCTCTGCCACAAGGGCAGCATCTACCATTTGAATTCTCTCCTCTAACCCTGATGGAACCTCCCCCATATATGTTCTGGAAAGGATCCTGGTACTTTTTGAACCACATTTTTCCAGTACCTCATTGATTCCTGGAGAAGGATTTCTGAAGAGAGGAAAAAAAGTATGCCCACAGCAGACGAGGTCTTTCTATCCTTTTCACACATAGATAAAGTGTCCTTAATTCTGGGGCCAAACAAAGATGTTCCATCAAAGGGGGCATTGACAAATGAAGACTTGAAGGGATCCGCAAAATCACATAAGCGCATCCATGTGCATCTCCTTATGGAAACACCAGAACCTGCTGCCCTTGAGGTTTCTTCAGTTGCATGCAAAATTAACATCGTGAAAGAATTGGAGATTGACTACAGGGTAACCAAATGAAAAGTAACAGATATCTGTATCTCTTCAGAAACATGAAAGGGTATCAAATAGTTCCTTTTCCAGGTCTCTCTGTAAACTAGTGAAATCTGACAAATAGTTCAGAGACCTTAAGGTAAAGGTTGCTGAAGCATAGACATGGTTCCCAAACCTGTTTATCGACTGAGACTCCTTGTTTGAAGGATGGACAGTAGAACTCTCTTCAGATAGCTCCTTTTTTGTGGCCGCTGCTACAACCATGTCATTAACAGGCACTCCTTTTGTCCAAAGCTGTCTGTCCTCTGGAGCTGTTAAAATTTTGTCTGGTCTCTTGAGGATTGGTTCAATGGTGTCCGGAGCATTCCATGCGTACAGTAAGATCAAATCTATGAGGTCATCAGCAGGCAGAGTTACCCAGGACATAGGCCAGTACCAAATGCCTCCAGGAACACAGATTTTTCTGAAGAATGGTTGCTGGACTTCCAACCACCTCTCTGTTTCAGGATTTCCAGAATGTTTCCAAACTGACATCTTCAAGAGGTGACCGTGGGGACCCTTCACCTTCATCAAAGTCTTGTGTCTGACTCCTCAGGAGAGTCTATGTGCTTCCTCTTGCATGTTCTCTTCTTAGGGGCCTCTTCAGTGGGGTGCTCTGGGGAGGTATTAGAAGAGGTAGAAGGACCCTGCTGGGAAGTTTGGAGTTTTGGTATCGGCTGTCCCTGTGGAGAGGATAGATAAGACTCTAAGCAAAGAGGTGGCAAGTCTGTAGATTGAGGACATGAGAGGAAGGGAACCATCTTTGTTGAGGATGCTGACAAGGTTCTCTCCATCACCTCAAAGGCAGATGCCCCCAGAGAGTAACAGGACCCTGGATCCTTACTGGCAAGCCTCTGAACCAATGTCCCTCCCTGCTCTGAGAAAAACTCCCCCAAGGCAGAAGTCGGAGGTGAACTAACCTGTGCCGAGCCCCTGAGGTGCAGAGATGGCTTGGAGAATTAAGGATTCAACTGTGACACCTTGGATCCGACACGGTAGCTCCGGCTCAGAGTTCTCTGGATCTGATGTTACCAAAGAGCTTTGAACATGCTTCAGATCCAAGAGTAAAGATACTCTCAGATCTGATGCAGATAGATGACTTAGATCCAGTACCTCCAAGGTCAGGTATGGAGTCTGAGGAGGAACTTGCGCAGGGAGAGTGGTGGAAGGTCAGTCCTCCTGACCCAAAATGGTAGGAGCCGATGGAACACTTGACACATTCTGCACCGAGAGAATCGTTCTCAATAACCTCACCACATCTTCTTCCATAAGGCTCCTGGAAGAGTGAGTGGACATGAGGGAAGGAGACCTAGGTCTCTCAAAAAATGGAGAAGGGACTCCAGATGGAACAGGATCCACTGAGGGGGGGTATCTGGCCCTTGGAAAGGGCATGGAATGAGCTGTGAAGATCAGACATTTTTGGTGTTGGATCCAAAGTTTGATCCCATAGATGCCTAGGTCTCTCAAGCTTCAGATCCAACTGTGAAGTCAGATCCAACAGCTCTTTCATCTGGAGTGTTGGCTCCAAGTGTGAAGTCAGATCCTGCAACTCTGTCATTTTCTTTTTAGGATTCAAAGAGTTGGTCGGATCCGAAAGAGGTCTTTTCTTAGACTTTCCAGATGATTTTGTAGAAGCTGTAGAAGTACTGGAAGAAATGGTCTTTTTAGTTTTCTCAGGGGAAGCTCCAGATAAGGCCTCAGAAAAGGAAGATGGAAGCAACCCTTTAAGAATTAACTTATTTTTATGCTCCACAAGAGCTCTAGGGTTGAAAGAGTGGCAAATGGAGCAGTCCTCCTGGAGGTGATGAAGTCCCAAACAGTAAACACATAAGGAATGTACATCTGAAACCACATTTGGTACACTTTTTGAAACCAGACAGTTTCTTTGCCATCCTGATACTGTGAAAGGTAAAAGAAATACCACAGAAAAATACTTAGAAATGTATAAAGCCATATACATATATATATATATATATATATATATATATATATATATATATATATATATATATACACACACACACATACATACACACACAACACACACACACACACATTTTCTTTAGAGGAAAGGAAAAGACTACCAGTGATGGTATTCACAGAGGGAAATATACTAAAAAGTGTGGGAGAGGGAAGAGTACTAACAATAGTATGAAAGGCGTACACTAGTACAAAAAAGCGAGATTTTTTAGACAGAAAGGGTAATACGATGCAGTAATTAGAGTAAAAGGAAAGAAAATGACTTTTTAACAAGGAAATCACAGTTAATTTATCTCAATTATGAAGAGTCGTTCAAGAGCACTGAGAAACCACATCTTTCCCTGGAAGTGGTAGATGAGATCTGAGGTACTTGGGGTTGCTGCAATGTGCGTAAGGGAGTAGTTCGAGAGTTTTCTGGTTGCCACAAGCTTTTGCAACAGCGGAGTCAAATCTGAGGGAGAGTCTCTGAACCCATAGGTTGAGGGCAGAATGAAAAATGACAACATCAGGTCAAACAGTTCAGTGATCAAAAATGCGGCCGATGAAACCAATGTAAAAATTTAACAACAAACAAAATGGCAACATGAAAAAGGATGGATAAAGGGATTTAAAAAAAAAGCAACTCTTGTTGTGAGTTGTGAGAAGCATATCATGCAGGAAAGACTAAAAGGGATTCAAGATCAAGAATTTATGAACACTAACACAGCATTAGGACAGATGATGGTAGGACTGCATTAAATAAACATGAAAAAGATGTAGCAATTTTACAAGATTTTTGTTTCCAGTACTGGAGAAAGTGGATGTGAATATTAGGGGTGGATGATGGAAGACAACTTTAGAATACAAAGAAATTAATGTGACAGCTAAGACGGGATGCAACTTCACACTCTGCTTAAATGATACAGCTAACAACAGTGTGTTAAAATTATGTGCCGCCAAACTTTAAATTATTTATTGATTTTATGTTCATGAGTTCTATGTACACACAGATATTTTTACAAGCTTTTTGTTAACTCATTCCCTTCCAGCAGAGCTTTTTTGTGTTGGCACTCAACTTTCAATGGGTGTGGCCTGAGCCTTTTCAAAAAAATTAAGTTATTGCCTCACAGATCAAAAATCACAAACTCTTCAGTACAAAGTAATATTTACAATAACTGCAACCATTCAATTCGAGGCTAATTTTTGTAACGTTGTAACAATTCAAGAAACACACATACTAACAACACTTTCTTCATACGGCTGTAAACTTTCATATAAAACTAAGCAGTTCTAGGTCTCTTGAATGCTGAAATATTTACAGAAAGATGAAAATTACTGCAACACAAATATATATACAAAAAATATTAAATACCTCTTTAGCTGTATAAGACAAGAGGTCAAATATCAACACAGTTGTGTTTACCATCATGTAAATTTTATGATGAAATTTTCCAATACCTTACATGTAGCATGGGTCTGGCATTATTAATGCAAATATGAACAAGCAATATTTGATACCTAGAGGCATTATTAGGATGTACCTAAAGAAACACCTGGAGGTGTCACTAGGATGTAATGAGTTAAGGTGTGAATATTTATGAAATATTTTTTAAGTTATTTTATTTGTATTTGTTTACTGGGTAGAGCACGCTGATATCCGTGGACCTTTTTTCCAGACTCAAATTTGGGATCCCTGTCTAAGTGACTTGCTCAGAGTCACACAGGCAATGTAGGTTGAGGGAATCAAACCATGGATAGCAAGACCATAGGAAGAGCTTGTTAATAACTCCTCAGTATTTTGTGTCTACTGCCATTTATGTACCATATTACGTTAATTAGATGTGTGTTGCTACTAGATGATGCAACATCACAAGTGTGTACAATGACATAAAAATAGAAGCATTGTGTTACGCTTTACATCCTGATGAAATACACACACAAACAAAAGTCTACAATGTTTTGTTGTTTTATAAAGTAATACTAAACAGTTTCCACTTCCAAAGTGAAGGGTGGACCTTTTTGTTGATTATATCCACATAGTAAAGGCAATAAGCAGTAAGTATACCTATCATTCCCAAGCATATTGAAAATATTCAATAACTAAAAAGCCTATAGTTTCTACAGAGCCTACATTTTTTGGTGAAAGTACTAGAGTTAGTGCCCAATTTTGATTTTAGACTATTCACCCCTTCATATCCTGGGGGTCACTCTTGTCTAATCTAGCATCTGTTCCTTAAATGTGACAGTTCAGTATGATAGCATGTGAACCATTAGAATTCTAGACTATTTTTCTCAGCAGTAAGAAATTTGGAGGGTTACTGAGGCCCAGGGTGGTAGGATGATACCATAACACCAGACATGCTCAAAAAGATGTTTTTATGCAGTACACTAAGGGCCAGATTCCAAAAGATTTGTTCTCAGTGTAAGTGACTTACTTTGGTTTAAGCCTGTCCTGATTCCAAAGCAGTTGCTCTTGGTGTAAGTGACTTACTCCAGTATAAGGCCTATGTACAAAGCAGGTTTACACCAGAGTATGTTACTTAAGCACAGACAGCAAGTCTTTTGGAATCGGGTCCTAAATTTATCTGGACATAAAACATGCTGCTTCAGCAACATGAAGTGAGTGGCCTAGGAAGCTGAACAACCTCGAAGTTAAAGACTTGCAAGGCCTGAGGCACAATACTAGAGACGTCCAGTTGGAAATTCAATCTAGTTTAAATAAAAAGAGCCAATTAAAAAAAACAAAAAGTATGTGGAATACTCTGATCTCATAGGGGCTGCTATCAGAATTATACACATTAGAAGGCAACAGAATATTGGAACCTTGGATCCCAAGGAGCTGAGAGGAGGCAGTCATATCTATAATCTTTACAGACAAAAAGGAGTCATTTGCTCTTGGTCTCACATAGGTAGATTTCAGTTCTCGATATAGACTATAAACTCAGTTTTGTCCTCTAGACTGACTCCTGCATTGCCAGATATAACTAGCTATGACCAATGCATGCTCATTCCACCATGACTGACATAATATCCTCATCCTTACATCATTCCAGCATGACTGATATAAGGGTGAGGACATTACTACTCCAAAAGGCCAGATTTTCTGACAGGCTATTATTGCTAGTTGTTCTTGATACAACAAAAAATCAATCTGACGGAATAAATTGGTTTACCTCTTCATAGTCCTGAGAAGGTTTGGTCTACCTGAACATTTTGTGGAGCTCATACAATCAACTTATATTGACTCGGTTGCTATGGTAAAGGCGAATGGTTGACTTCCGGAAGCATCTGCCCTCACTAAAGGTAAAAGGCAGGTTTGCTCTCGTCAACTCCTACATTTGCCTTTTCTCTAGAATCACTGACAGCATTTAGAGATCAGAGATCAAGACTTTTGTATAAGTAAGAAAGGAAGCTGATGCTGCCAGCAACTTATATCTTTCAAACCTAGGGTGCAATTTACTAAAGCTTCTGTAGATATTGAAGACATATGAAAATATTTCCATGTTGTAAAATTAATAAAACTACGATACAGGCTATTCAAAGGAGAAAATAACCAGTCCATATTTCACATCTTCCAAGTTGGTCTCAAGTCTGTATACAAGTCTAGTATCCAACTTCTATTCACAGAGACTGCAGGTGAACCTGCTCAGCTGGCCAACCCAAGCAGCAGTGGACTAAAAGAATGTTTCCACTAAGTGACTCAATTCAAGGCTATCATGGCAAGTCTGATGAGCTGATAAGTGATTTTCCCAATTGCTGATGTAACACGACTCATGTGCTGTCTGTAACCACTCTGAAGACTCCTTACAGAGGTAAAGCATAGATCAGAACTGACACTGGCGTTCTTGATTCAATCCTGGTAGCTTCACTTTCCCTACGCCTTCAGGGTGCCTAGATGAACTCTATAAAAGAAAAGATAAGAAGTTCAATTGTACACAATATGAAATGGGAGGAAAGAACGGCCAGAGAAATTGAAACAAAATTAAGAAAATGTTCTAATTGGAAAACTCTAGGCTCAGATGTATTACCTAACTTCTGGCTAAGAGTATTATCTTTACATGAAGATTTAACCAATAGTAAGAACTATTTATATGCGCACCCTGAAGAGACGCCAACCTGGTTAACAAGAAAAACAAAACTCGTCCTTAACAATTAACCTGCAAGCTATCCTAAAAAACTGCAGACCAATAACTTGCCTTCTGATGATGTATAAACTATACACTAGAACTGATACCGGCAGAGTTTATAATCATTGAGAAGAAAACTCAAACAGGAAAAGGGTAAAGAAAGAAAAAGTCATAAGAAACAAAGGATCATTTGTTGTTAAATAAAATCATAACTGAGAACTGTAAAATGGGAAGAATCTAAGTATGGCATGCTTAGACTACAAAAAAGCATTTGACAGCATCCCACATTCTTGGATAAAAGAGTGCTTACAAATATACAAGATAAATCCTGCACTGACTGATTACATTACAGTGACCATGAAACAGCGACAAACCACTTTGCAGTTAAGCCATGTTAAAGGACAAATTATTATTCCAGGGATTAAATTTAAAGGAGGATATTCCAGGGTGACTCTCTGTCACCACTGGTCTTCTGTCTTGCTCTTAACCCATTATGCTGTCTACTTAACAGATTAGGTCATGGCTACAACTTGGCTGCCAGAAAAAGTACAGTTTTGTACCTACCATAAATGTAGATGTTCGAGGATTCCATTGCTGCAGTCCTTACTATTGGGTATAGTCCGCATCCAGTCGGCCCGAATACCAGAGTATAAGGCTGACGTCGGTCAGGGCGCATTAGACTGACGTCAGTACGTCAGGGTACTAATGCGCATGACCGGCGTCATATCCTCAGTCTTTTCTTGCCCCAGATGTCAGAAGACCCTAAAAAGACAAGGCCCAAAATACCTGTACCAAAACATGAACAATATATACAAAAATAGAAGCAGGTAAACTCACCTACACAACCACCCCTAAACACAGAGGGAAGGAGGGAGGGTAAATTGGACTGCAGCAATGGAATCCTCGAACATCTACATTTATGGTAGGTACAAAACTGTACTATGTTCTTCGTTTTCCATTGCTGCAGTCCTTACTATTGGGTAGAATCCCAAAGCAGAGGTAAGGGAGGCTGGCAAATCATAAAGAAGCAGGAGCTGACAACATGCCTTGCAAAACAGCTGTGGCAAAACCAGCCCTAGACTTAGAGTAGATAGGAAGGTGATAATGCTTAGAGAAAGTATGCACTGAACTCCAAGTAGCTGCTTCCAAAATATCCTTAGTCGCCACCCCCCGTAGAAATGCTGTTGAAGTGGCAGTAGCCCTAGTGGAATGAGGCCTAATCCCAGCTGGAACCTCCTTGCCATGATGGGAATAACAAAATGCAATGCAAAAGCCAATCCACCTAGAAATAGTTTGTTTTGACACAGGCTTGCCCTCTGAACTCAAAGCAAAAGAAACAAACAACTGCTGAGACTGCCTAAAATCCTTAGTCCTGCTTAAGTAATAACGCAATTGCCTGTGTACATCTAAAGTATGCAAAATCTTTTCCCCTTTATTTTGGGGTCTGCATAAAAAGTAGGCAAATGAATAGTTTGGTTTAAAGCCACACTAGAAACCACCTTAGGCATAAAGGAAGGATTAGTACGTAATGATACCCTATCCTTATGGAAAATCAAAAGGGCTCGACTGCCATAAGGGCCTGCAACTCAGACACCCTTCTTGCAGAAGTAATAGCCAACAAAAAGCAGTCTTCCATGACAAATATTTCAATTCAGCAGTAGCCGCAGGCTCAAAAGGTTGTAGAGTAAGTTTTTCCAACACAAAATTGAGATCCCAAGCAGGAGTAGGAGCTCTACGTGGGGGTCTTATATTTTTGCCCTCTAAGAAACTGCTTGAACAAAGGATGCGAAAACAATGGTGGGTCACAATCATAGTGAGCTGAGATTGCTGCAGCATGAATCTTAATGGAAGAGAAGGACAGACCCTTGTCCAGTAACTCAGTAAGATATTGAAGAGCCATACTCAAATTAGGCTCAGAAATCTCCAAATTCTTTGCTTTACTCCAAAATAAAAATCTCTTCCATTTTGCTGCGTACACTTTCCTTGTACTAGGTCTTCTAGCTTCCTAATCACATTTAAAACTTGTTGAGGAAGTTGAGACCTGCTGTGTTTCAACACAGAATATGCCAGGCTGTCAGATGAAGAGAGTGAAGCTTGACATTGAGCAGATGACCGTCCTGCTGGGAAAACAGATGTGGAATCAAAGGTTAAGGCCATGGAGGCTTCTTTACCAGACTCCGTAGTAGAGGGTACCAGTGTTGCCAAGGCCAATCTGGAGCTATCAAAATCATCCTTGGCCTGTCCTGTCTGACCTTTAACAGTACCTTTGGAAGAAGAGGCAGAGGTGGAAAGGCATACACATGAAGGTTTGTCCAACTGAAAGACAGAGCATCCACTTTCCAAGCTGTGTGATGAAACCCTTTCGTGCAAAACTGTGGCAGCTGGTGGTTTAGTGGAGAAGCGAACAGATCTATGTCTGGAGTTCCCCATGACACTGTCAATTTCTGAAATACATGAAGATCCAGTTTCCACTTGTGGGGATCCATGATTTGTCTGCTTAACACATCTGCTAAGGAGTTCTGTGCTCCTGGCAGAAACCTTGCCTGAAGAGTTAGGTGCAAGCGGCGCAGTCTCCCATAAAATCATCGCTTGCCTGCATAGAGGATAAGAATGTGTTCCCCTTGTTTGTTGAAGTACCACATGACAGTTGTGTTGTCTGTTAGAATCAACACCTGCCCTGGAAGAAGTAACTCCTTGAAAGCCAGCAATGCGAACTGGACTGCTAACATCTCCTTCATGTTGATATGTAGATGCTGTAGTCTGGCAGGCCACTTGTCTTGTATCCACTTTCCATTTAGATGAGCTCCCCAAGCAATGTCTGAGGCATCTGTCGGTAAAATCTGACTCGCCTCTGGCCGGGTCACAGAGAGTCCCTTGTTTAGGTGACATTCCTGAGCCCACCACAAAAATTCTCTTTGAAGGCAAGGTATTATTTGAATGACAGTGTCTAAATCCTGGCAGTGCTGTGTCCATACATTTTGAGATACCATTGTAACTTCCTCATATGCAGTTTGGCATTGGGAAGCACCAGAATACAAGATGCCATGAACCCTAATGCTTGAAGGACTGTCTCTGCAGTCAGCACGGACTGATGAGATAGTTGATGGAAGTAAAGTGATAGATTCTTTTGTTTGTCCGGGGTTAAAAAGGCCATCTGGGCTGCTGTCTTCAGTCTCACACCCAGAAAGCACATGTCTTGAGAGGGTACTAGACTGGACTTTATTTCGTTCACAGAATACCCTAGGCATCTTAGCACTGCTATAAGATATTCCAGATGCTGTAGAAGGTCTTCCTTTTCTTGAGCCAGAATCAGGCAGTCGTCTAAATAAGGATAGATTTGAAGTCCTTGTAGCCTGAAGTAAGCTATCACTGGAGCCAGAACCTTTGTGAATACTCTGGGCAGTAGATAAGCCAAAGGGCAATGCAGAGAACTGATAAAGAGAATTTCCAGCTCGAAACCGCAGATACTTCCGTAACTTAGCCTGATAGGCACATGAAGGTAAGCTTCCTTGAGAACTAAAGTTACCATCCAGTGATCTTTGCCCAGCAGGGGTAAAAGCTGTTGTAACGTCAACATCTTGAACTTGGGAATGTCCAGATAAGTGTGGAGGAGAGATAAATCCAAAAGCAGTCTCCACGTGTTCCCCTTTTTTGGTACTAGGAACATGCGAGAATAAAATCCTAGGCCCCTTTCTGATACAGGGACTGGCTGAATGATGTCCAACACCCATCTGTCTTGAATAATTAAATCCCAATTTTCTTTGAAAAGAGACAGTCGTCCTTCCAAAGGAGCTGCCAGACGAGAATCTACTGGCAGCTGAAAAGGCAGGTCATTGGGTCTGTTTACGAAAGGACTGACCCCTGCCCTCACCAGAAGTCTGAGCAGGTGAACTCCCTGTTCTAGGCCTAAAAGAACCTTGAGCCCTGCCCCTACCACGTCTAGACCTACCCCTAGACTGGGAATCATAAGCAGGATATGTCCACCCCTTAGCAGGCCAATTTCTACTAAACTTGGTGGCTGTACCTGCAAAAATCTTTAACAGTTTGCATAGACTTAGCTTTGTCCTCCATTTTCTTTAAAACTGCTTCCACAGGTGAACCAAACAACACATCAGACTGTAAAGGAGCATCCAAAATCCGTGTCTTAACATGCTCAGCCAAATTTTGATCCCTCAACCAGGCATGCCTGCGAAGAACAGAACTAGTGGCAGCCACCCTCGAGGAGGCCTGCACAGCATCAAAACCACATTGCAAAGAATGCTTGCCCACTTGTTCAGACACATAAACTAAATCCAGCAAGTCTTTACAATCAATACCTTCCGCCAAAGCATCCACCTTAGATTTCAATTGTGAAAGGAGATAATTTTGATATTTCAGCATGTGAAACTGACAATTCAACGCCCTCATGGCTAGAGTGGAAGAAGTATACACTTTCTTACCCCACCTATCTAACGCCCTTGCCTCTTTGTCAGTGGGAACAGGATTTTTAACCACAGAGGCCTTAACACCTTTAGGCCCCTGAGAAACAGTTTCTGGGTCTGCCCTAGGACTCTTAAACAAATACTTATGAGCTTGGGCACCCTATAGTACCTATCAGGTTTAACAGGAGCAGGAGGCAAAGAATCAGGGTTCAGGGAAGCCTCTGCAAAAACATCTTCCACCACATTCAACACAGGAGGTATAGCTAAGGGCCTATGCTGGGGTAAAAACAAGAATTCCCTAAGTCTCTTCCTGGAATCAGAGTAATCCTGGCCTTCCCATTTAAAGTGCTCCCTCATGGAATGCAGAGTCTCTGAAAAAGAAAAATCCTCAGGAGGAGAAGCCGAAGGAGTGGCATCATCCACATCAGAATCAGAATAATGAGGATACTCCAGCAAATCTTCCGCAGAAGACTCAGAAGCCCCTGAACCCTGTTCAAAACTGTCAAACTCTGGTTCCACTCTAGGCCTCTTATCAGGAGGGCCCATAGAACCTCTAATCATAGTAATCAAATCTTCTGCCATTTTAAGCATATGTTTCTTAGGTACAGAACCCGAAAGGCTAGGAGAAGCCCCTACTGAAGCTGAAGTTGGCCTACCTCTAAAAGAAGTTTTGGCAACAGAAGGAGAGGCTCTAACTACTTTGGGAAGAGAGGGAAGAATAGTTACCTGAGAAGCCCTCTCAGCCTGGCCTGCCTCCTGAGAGGGTACATCCTGTAAAGTAAAGTTTCTGCCTGAGATTCCATAGAAACTCCTGGCAAAACCTCTGGCTCCACTGAGCCATCTAAAGAACCGACGTCCGGGACTGCCGGTTCATCAACCCTAGGCTTCGCTGTTTTGTCCTTGCGCTTCTTGGGTGAAGCGGGCGTCGGAGCATCCGACGGCATTTTATAATTACAACGCTTCCCAAACACTAATCTGGCACAGTCTAACCTCCTCTTAATAGTGCGTTTGTTAAACCTAGCACAAGAGCGGCAACCAACAACGTCGTGCTCAGGCCCTAAACAAGGTATACACAATGTATGGTAATCCCTATGAGGTATTTGTTTCCCACAAGAAATACAGTTATTCACTTTTTCTGACATCCGGTTAAATACTGAGGCAAGAAAAAACCAAAATGTTCCCCAACGGGGTACTTAGCCAACTCTGATTCGGTCTGAAACTCCGGTTTCGGAAATATTTCAGAACGCCAACCTGCACTCGCAAAACTGCTTCTGCATCGGACCACGCGGCAAAAAAGACTGAGGATATGACGCCGGTCATGCGCATTAGTACCCTGACGTACTGACGTCAGTCTAATGCGCCCTGACCGACGTCAGCCTTATACTCTGGTATTCGGGCCGACTGGATGCGGACTATACCCAATAGTAAGGACTGCAGCAATGGAAAACGAAGAACATCAACAGTGTAAAGAGTTTTCATCTTTTTGTGGAAGATTTAAAACTGTATAGTTCATCAGATGAGGAACTGAAAGCACAACTACATATGGTCAAAACTTTCTCAGATGACATAACAATGTCATTTGGTCTGGATAAATGTGCAAAAGCAACCTTTAAAGCAGGAAAGCAGCAGCACCAAGAAAACATCAGTCTGGGACAGGAATGTGATATAAAAGAACTTGAGCAAGAGGGAGTGTATGAATATTTGCAAATTGATGAGGGATCAACAATAAAAATTTGAATAAATGCAAATAAAACTTCGTAAGCAATATTTTAGAAGACTAAATTTAATACTGAAAACAGCTCTGACATCTAGGAACAAAGTGCAAGCTATAAAACAATGTGCTTTTCATGTCCTAATTAAAAGTTATGTTCTTACCATAACTAGGCATCTGTGTTGTTCATTTTCATTCTTCCTCAGTGTATGGGTTTGGCTGATCCTCCTTGGCCAATTATTGCAGACTTAGGATCCAGCTCTCGGGTCTGTAATACATAAACGAAAATCCAAAAAGGTGAACGACCTAAAGGTCGAAAATGCAGGACCTCGAACACACGATTGTGTGTGTGTGTGTGTATGTATGTATATATATATATATATATATATATATATATATATATATATATATATATATATATATATATATATATATATATATATATATATGTGTGTGTGTGTACCAACTCCGATATTGCACTACAGTGAGGAAAGGTTCTGACCTTTAGGTCTTTCACTATTTTAAGCTTTCTGCATTCTAATAGGAACCCCAGCTCTCGAGCGCCTCCCTGTACCCATAATGCTTTCCAGCATCGCCAAAGACTCAAGCTGAGCTTGCTGCCCAATCCCCATGGTATGAACAGAGGCAGGAGATGAACAAAGACAGGGCTCAAACCTGGAACTGTAGGTTCTAATACAGTCCAATAGGTCAATCCAGACGCTTTGGCTGGGGGATGGATGGGAGGGAAGTTGAGGAAGAATGAAATGGACAACACAGATACCTAGTTATGGTAAGAACATAACTTTTAAATCTGAAGTTGCCCTTTTCATTCTTCCTCAACGTATGGGTTGAGAGTCCGCAGCCAAGCTGTTCTTGGGTGGCCCTCATGGAAGGATATTCCAGAGCACAGCTGAACCAAAGGATGCTCTATTTCTCGAAATACCAAAAGAAGAAAAATGTACCAGAACCACAAAATAGCAAGTTTCAAACTGAATATTTGATCGCTGTGGCTGTTTTGTGGTTCTGGAACACTTCTCTTCTTTTGGTGGACCTAATATTTGTGATTGTACCAGTTTACTGGCCAGTTTTGCTTCTTTTTTTTGCTATTTCTAGAAATAATACCCAATCTGCAATGAGAAAAAAAGTATGAGCATTGGACCATGTATCTGCAGCACAAATGTCGTCAATAGAAGTTCTGGAACAAAAAGGAGATGAAGTAGCCATGGATTTGGTTAAGTGAGCCTTGAAAGGGTTAGGTAATGTTATGCCTTTTTGTAAATGAATCACAGAGATGCAATCTGTTATCCATTTTGGCCAGAGTGACTTTCAACAGTGGATAACCCAATTTTTTTGAGAAGAGGAAAGAAAGAGTTGATCTGATTTTCAGAATTGTTTTAGTCTATAAATATAAAAACGTAATTGTCTGTGCACATCCAGGAGGTGTAGCATGCATTCTCTTGTACTGGTAAAGTTTGGAAAGAAGACTTGTAAATTAATGGATTGGTTAATGTTATTTTCTGAAACCACTTTAGGTAAAAAAGAAGAGTTAGTCAATACAGAAACCCTGTACTTATGAAAAATTATGCATGGAAATTTGATAGAGAGACTGTAGTTTGAATATTCTCTTTGCAGAAGTGAAAGACACCAATAAAACCGTTTTCCATGACAGAAACTTCAGGTTGCCTTTGGCTGAAGGCTCAAAGGGCTTTTGAGTTTGTCCTTGCAGCACCACTGTCAGGTCCCAAGATGGAGAAGGATCTTTAATTGGTGGTCTCAAGAAAAATTCCTTTCATGAAAGCTTTACATAATTTAGAAGTCAGGGAAATAAGTCTGTTTCCAATAAGAAAACTGAAGATAGCTGGTAGTTGAAGCTTAATAGTAGAAAAACTATTTCCTTCCTCAAACAGCATTGTCAAGAATTGCAGAAGCACAGCAACCAGGGCAGAAAAAGTGTTAATGTCTTTATGCAAAGCTCAGAGAGAAAATCTTTTCCATTTACTCTGTAAACCTTTTTGGTCGATTCTTTTTGAGAAGCCAAAGTAATACTGTATACTAGAGGAGAAAGCCTGGGTTGTCTATTACTAGAAGTGGAGAAACCTTGTTGTTAGTCTTAGGGCTCGAATGTTGGGATGCTGGATCCCTGATGGATGTGACAGGAGAGGAATGGGCTCCAGTATCCATGGAGGATAATGAAGATGTAGACAAGCCAGAACACTGATTCCTCTAGTAAGGATTTTTGGGACAACCAACCATCTTTCTGTTTAAAGATTTCTGGGATATCTCCAAAGGAAATGTCATCAGGTGTTGACCTGGGGTGACCCCCCCCCTCCTTCATCAAAATCAATATCCTTGTGAGAGACTCTAAAGGGGAGTAGATATGTCTCCTTTTACATGTTCTTTTCTGATGAATTTCCTCTATGGGATGCTCAGGTGAAGTATCAAAAGAGAGGAAAAGGTCCTCCACAGGAACTGGCTGGACACATACTGATTCTGGCCATCCCTGTGGAATAGGTCTGAGCGACTCAGAGCTAGGACCCGATGGAGAAAGTTTAGTTAGAGCTGAGATACGAGAGGGCAGTTCTCTGTGGAGAGAAAAAAAGCTCCTTCTACCACCTCAAAAGCAGATGGACCCAGAGAAACTCCAATCTGTTGCCTCGGAGTTGAAACTCCCGAGAACGACAGACAGTACAGTTGTGTACACTTACCATAAATGTAGATGTTAGAGTATATTCACTGTTGCAGTCATCACCTGTGGGTTATCCCTGCTGTGGCAGCCCTCGGCCGGCCCGAATACCAGAGTCAGTGTTTTTCTGCGTAGGTTGCTGTCGCTTGCTGCCTGATGTGAGGTTGCCAGTGCAATAAAGGAAGGCAGCCAATGCCATTACATCCGTTTTTCTTGCCCTAACCAGACAAAGGCCCAAGTAAATATAGTAAAGTGGTCCTGGTGGCTAAAAGCCACCGTTAGAAACTTATGTTTCCCTAAAGAAAGAAGATACAAGGGGGAAGGAGGGTGGGAAAATCAGGACTGCAACAGTGAATACACTCAAACATCTGCATTTATGGTAAGTGTACACAACTGTACTTTGTTCTTCTTGTTTCACTGTTGCAGTCATCACCTGTGGGAGGAATCCCAAAGCTGAGGAGAGGGGTGGTAGGATTAGTAAGAGACCTATGAATGGGTCAGCATGCCCTGCAGAACTGCAGAGGCAAACTGTGCCCTAACCTTAGAAAATAGAGGTAGGTGGTAATGCTTGGTAAAGGTATGGACAGAAGTCCAGGTGGCAGCTTCCAGGATGTCCCTGGTAGTAATTCCTCTGAGGAATGCTGTGGAAGTGGAGGCTGCCCTAGTGGAATGGGTTCGAATAGACTTGGGGGGGGGGGGTTCCCATGCAATCTGTAGCAGAAATGGATAGTGTTGTATTCATTTGGAAATGGTTTGTTTGGAAATAGGCTTCCTCTCTGCCCCTGCGGCAAAGCTGACAAGTAGGTGGTCTGTTTTCCTGAAGGGTTTAGTACGGTCCAGATAGCATCTGAGCTGTCTGTGCACATCTAGTGAGTGCAGAATTCTTTCCCCCTTGTTTTGAGTGTTAGAAAAGAAAGTGGGTAGATGTATGGCCTGGTTGAGAGTTGCATTAGATACCACCTTGGGCATAAAGGTGGGATTATTCCTCAGGGAGACCCTGTCTGCACGGAAGATGATGAAGGGCTCAATGGCCATCAGTGCCTGAAGTTCTGAAACCCTTCTGGCTGAGGTGATAGCTAGGAAAAAAGCAGTCTTCCAGGAGAGGTATCTTAGCTCTGCTGAAGCAGCAGGTTTTAAGGGTGGTAAAGTTAGTTTTTCCAAAACATAATTCAGGTCCCAGGCTGGAGTGGGTGGCCTTCTGGGAGGTCTGATATTAGAAGCCCATCTGAGGAATTGTTTATTCAAAGGATGGGAGAACAGGGGCTGTTCTGTATCAAAATGATGTGAAATGGCTGAGGCGTGGATTTTAACAGAGGAGAAGGAGAGGCCACTATTAAGTAGCTCCGTTAAGTAGTCCAGGATAAGAGGGATGGAAGGTTGTGAGGTATTGCCCCCTCTGGATTGCCTCCAGGAGCCGAATCTTTTCCATTTTCCTGCACAAGATTTTCTGGTGCTGGGCCTTCTGGCCTCTGTGATCATGTCTAGGACCTGTTTGCTTTACAGGGGCCTCTTGTTTGCCTTTAGAGTATTAGCCATGCTGACAGTTTGAGAGTCTGCAAGTTTGGGCGCAGCATTCCCCCCCTATCTGAGTTAAGAGGTCTGAGATCAGGGGAAGCTGCCTGGGAGGCTGTAAGGTCAGGCTACGCAGTAAGTGGTACCAAAGTTGTCTGGGCCAATCTGGAGCAATGAGGATGACTTTAGTCTCTCCTCCCTTATTTTGATCAGTACCTTTGGAATAAGAGGCAGAGGAGGGAATGCATACACAAACAATATGATCCAGGGGAAGGTCAAGGCATCCACCTTCCATGCTAGGGGTGATACCCCCGGGTACAGAATTTTTTCAGCTGATGGTTGAGATGTGAAGCAAAGAGATCCACCTCCGGAGTCCCCAACGCCTGAGTGATTTGTAAAAAGACTTTTCTGTAGAGCTGCCATTCATGGAGGTCCAGTAAGTCTCTGCTTAAGTGGTCTGCCAGGGTGTTGTTGATCCCTGGTAGGTATTGGGCTATCAGGTGTAGTCCCATGGAAGAGGCTGTCAGCCAGTGGATCATGGCTAGCCTGCACATTGGATAAGATTGGGTCCCTCCCTGTTTGTTGATGTACCACGTTACTGCGGTGTTGTCTGTTTTGATAAGGAGAACCCCTGGCTTGAGATGGGGTTTGAAGGATGTCACAGCCTTTTGTACTGCCATCATTTCCTTCTGGTTGATGTGTAAAGGAAGGTGCTGGGCATCCCAAAGACCTTGGGTGCACCTGCCTTCTAGGTGAGCGCCCCAAGCTATGTCTGAGGCGTCGGTGGTAATGGTCTGTCCAGTTGGGCGGAGGGTGAAGGAGAGACCCTTGTTCTGGGCACAGGCCCCTGCCCACCAGAGAAACTCTGCCCTTACACAGGGGATCAGATGGAGAGAGGTCTCTAGAGGTTGAGAGTGCTGACACCAAAGGTTCTTTAGGTACCACTGAAGTTTTCTCATGTGAAGCCTGGCCAGAGGAATTAGAAGGATGCAAGGTGCCATGTACCCCAAGGCTTGCAGGAACTTCCTTGCAGTGAGGTGATGTCTGGAAGCCAGCTGGGTAAAACAGAGAGAAAGGAATCGCTGCTTTTCTGGGGATAAAAGGCCATTTGGGATGCTGTGTCCAGCAGTGCTGCCAAGAAAATGATCTTTCTGGAGGGTGTTTGCTTAGATTTCTTCTCGGTGATGGTGTAACCTAAGGAGGCTAAGAGGGTTTTGACATAGAGGAGGTCCTTGAGGAGCTTTTCTTTGCAATCTGCCTGAATGAGGCAGCCATCCAGATAAGGGTAAATTTGTACATTTTTCTGTCTGCAAAAGGTTATGGCCGGAGCTAATCATTTAGTGAATACCCTGGGAGCAGTAGATAAGCCAAAGTGTAGCGCAGAGAACTGAAAGTGTTGTGAGCCTGCTCTGAAGCGAAGGAATTTCCTGCAGGATTCCCTTATGGGGATGTGGAAGTAGGCATCTTTTAGATAGGGAAACTAACCAGGCATTTTTTGTCAGCATAGGCAGCAGCAGCTGCTGCAAAGTTAGCATTCTGAATTTGAGGACCACCACGAAGGTGTTCAGAATGGATAGATCCAGGATGGGGTGCCAAGTGCCCTCTTTTCTGGGAATAAGGTATAGTCTGGAATAAAAGCCTTTGCCTGTTTGATCTGTGGGGGCATGTTCTACTGCCCCTTGGGATATGAGAGTTTGCACTTGTTTCAGATGACTCTGCCCACTGATTTGGAGGTAAGTCTGGGTACCCTCTTAGAATTGGGAGTTCGTTGAAGGAGAATTTATATCCCTGAAAAATGATCTTTAAGACCCACTGGTCCTTTGTTACAGAAAGTCAATTTTCTTTGCAGAGGGAGAGCCTTCCTCCTAGTTTTTGGTCAATGAAAAGAGGGCAGAGGGGAGGAGAGGGAGTCATTGAGAGTTTCTGCCACAGAGGGATGGCTTAGAACCCCCCTGCCTTTGAAGTGGAAATGGTCTACTGTTTGGTTCTCTGCTGTCCTTGGTGTTTTGAGGAAAAATTCTTGCTGAACCTAGGAGGTTGTACCTAAAGAAAATATTTTACTGTTTGCATAGATTTTGCTTTGTCTTCCATCTTTTTAAGCACATCTTCTGCTTTTACTCCAAACAAGCGGTCCTTATCTAAGGGTGCATCAAGTAATTTAGATTTAACATGATCAGGGAGAGGTTGTTCCTGCAACCATGCATGATGTCTCCTAATGACAGATCCTGACACTACTGCCCTGCTTGAGGCCTCTAGGGTGTCATATCCACAGTGTAATGAGTGTTTAGCTACTTGACAAGTAGAGTGCACTAAATCTGCTATCTCTTTCAAATTGGCACAGTCAGGAAAGGTTGAAATCTTTTGTTTTAATAGTTCCAAAGTGTGTTGTTGATAATTTAACATGTGGAACTGACAACTGAGTACTCTGATAGCTAAGGTTGCAGAGGTGTACACTTTTTTACCCCGTCTGTCCGGAGCTCTGGAGTCCTTGTCAGAAGGAATGGGATTCTTTGCAGAACTAGCCTTAGCTCCTTTTGGTACCTGTCTAATGACCTCCGGGTCTGCAGCAGGATTTCTGTACAGGTATTTGTGAGAATCCTGCACTATAATACCGGTCAGGTTTTCGGGGAGCAGGTGAGAGGGCGTCAGGAGTTGAGCTGGATTTGTGGAAGACATCATCAACCACCTCTAAGATTGGAGGGATGGCCAAGGGTCTGTGCTACGGCAGTTCTAAAAACTCTCTTAAATCTTTTCTTAGACTGAGGGAAGTCCTGGGATTCCCAGTGGAAATGTTCCCCGAGGGTGTGAAAGGTTTTCCCAAAGGAAAGATCTTCTGGTGGGGAGGCAGAAGGAATGGACTCCTCTGCATCTGAAACCCCATAAGCAGTCAGAGGTGGTTGTTCCTCTTCAAAATCTGAATAAACAGACTCCTCAGAATCCTGTTCTGTCAGTATTTCAGGAGAAAGGTCTCTTTTCCTTTTTTAGGTGTGACCTGACTACCCAGATAAGGGTTATAAGATCCTCCGCCATTTTAAGCATTTGAGCTTGGGGTGGTAGAGCAAGAGTAAAATGGTGGCTAGAGGTAGTTTTCCTAGGAGTGGCCTTGCTTCTAGGCCTAAGAGTATCCATCGGTCTGAGAGAAAAGGTAGTTGGAGAAGACATCTTTTTTTGTCTAGATTCGGTAGTGCGAAAAACCTCCTCGGAAGCTGGTGCCTGTGTCGCGGCTCCAGACCCATCCAAGAAAGAGACAACCAAAGTCTCGAAAGACGAAGAAGATTTCTGCGGCATACTGGACTCTGAAAGGGTCTCAGTAGAGGCCTGCGATGGTACTGAACTGGGCATCAGGGGCTGCAACGGCATTTCTCTGAATTCTGGAGAACTGACTACCTGCTTAACGGTAGAGTCATCGGAAGGCTTAGCCTTGTGTGGTCTTGTCTCTATCTTTATCCTTACGTTTTTTCAGAATGTCTATGGATTGTTGGCTGACAGATGCCATTTCGGAATACGAAGATGGAAGACGAAAATACCTGGCTACAATAAGTGCTCTACAATGAATGGTTCTTGCATTAATGAGGGCACAGAACTGGCAACGAGGGATATCGTGGTCTGGGCCTAAACAAGTGACGCAGTATGAATGGAAGTCTCTGTGTGGAATTTGTTTTCCACAGGCGAGAACATTGTTAACTTTTTCAGACATCGGTTAGTGCAAGAAAAAAGGATCCCCAATGGGGTACTTAGCTTTAGACATTCTCAGCTGTAATTCAAACTCTGGTAGCAACCGACTGGCACACTTGCAAACTGCTTCTTCTACGGGCTCCATGGCACGAAAGACTGGTGTAATGGCATCGGCTGCCTTTCTTTACAACACTGACGACCTGACGTCAGGCAGCAAGCTACAGCAGCCGATGCAGAAAAACATTGACTCTGGTATTCGGGCTGGCCGAGGGCTACCACAGCAGGGATAACCTACAGGTGATGACTGCAACAGTGAAACACGAAGAACATCTAGAACCACCCAAGTTCAGAACCTTGAGGGCAGTACCAGATCCGAACTGCTGAGGGACGAGGCTTTGAGAGGAAAGGATGGATCTGACAAAATCAGAGCAGAGCCCATCCCCTTGGATCTGACAACTACACATTGGCTCCGAGACCCATTCTGAGCCAATGTCATGGGAGCAGAACTGCACTCAAGGAAAGAGAATCAAAGAAGAAGCTTTCCTAGGATCTAACACTGGACCCTCGGGGATCTTGAATCCTGGGACTCTGAAACAATAGGGCAGATCGGAGAAGGAGAAAATATGAATGCAGAAATTGTAAACATACTCACAAATCCAGTAGTTGACAGAGTTAGTAAGACCCCATCCTAATCTGCACTCTGAGAAACATTTGCATCATCTTATCCACGTCCACTTCTGACAAGCTGCTGGATGACCTAGAGGAGAAAGTGAATGGAGGCCTAGAGGCTTTTTGGGCGTCTGAAGCAACCTCAAATGCGGGATACAAGAAATGATTTTAATGGTATACACTGGTGTAGTGCCTACTGTAGCTAGTACCATGTACTGGATCCAAGGCTCTAGGATCCAAAGGTACAGAGGTATGACTTATTGAAATAACTGAAGCAGAAGGTCTAGGATCTGAAGGTTTGGATCTGATAGTCCGGATTTAGGATCCAGAGGTGTAGGATATGAAGTCTTTCTAGACTTCACAGGCGGCTCCGAAGAAGACCTGAGGGACTTCACAGGGGAGTACTTCCTATGCTCCTGAGCAGCTGACTTACTGTGTCTGGAGGGGGCTTGAGCTCCTGAAGTAGTAGTAGCTGGTAAAAATCCTCTTAACATAGGTTTGTTGCAACGATCCACTAAGGCCGTGGGATTGAAGATCACACAAATCTTTCAACTAGTATTCAGATGATCAACCCCTAAGCAATATACACACACTCCTTGTGAGCATCCAAATTTGGGATTTTATGCCCACAACAAGTGCACTTTTTAAACCCTGTGGGTTTCTTTGACATAATGACAAAAAAGAAGTCACAGGAAACACAGCAGGATGGATTGTGTTTCCAATAAGGTTAAATACATGGTATGGGTTTCCTGGGTCATAGAGGGAGACCTATAGCTTGCAAGGAAGCGGTACTGGATTTTTCCTATGGTGCTCTGACCATGGTGAAGCTCAAGTGCATTGTCCTGTTTAATCAGCCTTGAGGTATACTTATTTTTAACGTAAATCGAGACACAGCCACCTTTAGTCCCTGTCTGTGTACAGCTGGACATGAAAACAAGGAAAATACTTCATGCTTTTCAAATGATTTATAAAAATCAAGGAATACCATGATTACATATTCCCTGTTCTGAAGGAGGTATAGGCCTCCTCAAAACTGATTACATGTATAGATGTGCAATCACAGGACTGCATACAAATCTGCTGACATCAAAAGATCCAAACCCAGTGAAAGTTTTAAAATATGAGGAGATTAAGTCTAAGATTACTTCATTGTTTAGTTTAGCAGAAGCATATTAGTGTCACGTGGGAATGGAAATCAAACAAGAAGAAGATAAAATAAGCCAGCAATTGAATGTTCTAAAAAACAGAAGAAAGAATATAAGGCAAAGGAGCAGATGATAAGTCAAGAAATGTGGAAAAGGCATAAATACAGTTGCAAGTACAGAAAACTCTTGGAACAAGCTCATGTTGATCAGGACTGAATGCAGGAATGGTTAAGGTGAGGTGAATTTAAACCAAAAGATGAATGGTTAATACTGGTGGCCCAGGACTACGTACACATTGGTTTACAAAGTCCACTGAACATGTGGGCGAAACAGAAATATGCAGGTTTTGTAAAACAGAATTTGGAAAAAGCCGCACATTTTGTTGCTGGGTGTGATATACTAAGGGCAGAAGAACTGTATACTGAAAGGCATAATAATGTGGTAAGACTGATGCAGTGGGGATTGTGCAAACATTACAATACTGAAGTAGCTGAGAAGCACTAGAAACATGAGCCACAAAGCATTATAAAAAATGATGAAGTTTATAACGCATGGGATCACCCATTACCAACAGTTTAAAAAACAGATGCAAGAAAACCAGACATACTAGTCCATGAAAAGAAGACAAAAGTAGCACTGATCACTGAAATTTCTACACCCAGTGACTACAGTGGCTTACGTAGAGAGAGACACAAAGTCATAAAATATCAGGATTGACAGGCAGAAACGAGGGCAATGTGGAAGGAGGATACCCAGACAGTTCCATTAGTAGTATCGAGCAATGAGTCTTATAAAAAAGAATTTAAAATTGTAGTTAGATATGTTACTCCTACATGTAACTCCATATGAATTGCAGGAGGAGTCAATTCTGGGCACATTACGGGTACAGCTATGAGTACTTCTGACTAAAATCAAAGACTGAAACAGTACTAATTTCATGAACTTCAAATCATACTTTAACTTAAGAATGGGGTCTATTTCTGCCATGGTATTAGAAACCCAAAAGACTTGCAGAAATTAAACTGAGGTATGGCAGAGATCAGGCCTTCCATACTGATGTTCTTGATTCAATCCTGGTTGCTCCACCTTCCCTATGCCTTCAGGATGCCCACATGATCTCTGTAAGCAAGAGACATTCTTAACAATGGTTTGGGAACCCAAGGAAACTAGACGTAACAATCCTGGATTGGCCTGAATCAGATTCAAACATTATCCTAACTTCCTCTGAACTAAAAGTATCATTAACAAGCCCTTCTCCAGCTGAAAAAACTAACGCACCTGCTAAGTTCCTTAGGTACCACTGGAACTTGCTAATATGCAGCTTGATTAAGGGCACTATGGAGACAGAGGCTGACATACATCCTAGTAATCTGAGAAGTGATGTTGCTGCATAGTAGACCTTCTCAACTGTCTAAATGTAGAATAAGAGCATCAGGGCAATCTTTTCTAGTAGATGGGCAGTCTGCTTAATTTGGTGTCCTGTAAAGTCCCCAAAAATGTTTTCTTGTGACAGTAGACAAAACTGGACTTTAAGTAACTGAGAGAAATGGCCAGATGTAGTAATACACAGTCAACTACTCTTACCAAGCCTTCACAGGATTTGGCCTACATAAGGTAGTCAAGCCAATTATGGGTATATATAAATCTCTTCAATTTGAAGTTTATGAAGACTGAAGCTATGTACCTGGTGAATCCTATGGCAGCAGGGAGAAGACCAACAGGCAAAAAGATGAAGTAAAAATACTCTGTCCCAGCAGTAAAACTAAGGAACTTGCTCTGTCCCATTAATATAGTTACGTAGGCATCTGTCCCATTAATATATTATGTAGGTAGGTAGGCATCTGTCCCATTAATATAGTTATGTAGGTACGCATCTTTCATATTTAAAGTAACTAAGGTGTATTATACGAAACAAGAAGTGATTGTTGTGAGTTAACATCTTGAACTTCAGACATTAAGGAATGCATTTAATTTGTACAGATCTATTACTGACCTCCAACGCCCATGTTTTATTGGTATCAGGAACAGACTCAAACAGAACCCATACCCTGCTTTGATAGAGGGGACACTTTCTATTGCTGTTAGTAAAAGGGGGTGCAGAAAGGGCCCAAGATAATCTGGTCTGGGGACAGAAAAGGTATTATCAAAAGGGGGTGTGTGTGGTACCTCTTTAAACTCAGTTTTATATCCTGATGCAATTACATTTTTAACCAATAGATCTGGTGATCACATTGAAAAATTTTTTTTTTGAAAGCAGCCACTCTCCCTCATAAGATGTGGGGGGATCAGGGAGGAGTGGGAACTGGATGATATAATCAAAACTATCAGGAACCTTCTTGATTTGGACAGGAAGTACTCCTCCTCCTGCCCCTGCCGTGTACTTGCTCCAGACACTGCTTCCTTTCCAAAACTGTTTTTCAATGGCTGACTTCAGTTCATATTGCTCCTCCTAAGACTCACTGACTGGAAAATTCCAGCTGTTACTTAGTAATCAAGAAATGGAAAAACTGTTTCATTCACCTCTCCTTAATCACAGTACTGGGTTCCTGGGTTATCAGCTGTACTATCAAGGAAAGAAGCATTTTTCTCAGCAGTGAAAGCATTCAGCTGACTTTCTATAAATTCTGAGAATCTGCATTCAGCTGTTAGTTGCTGCTGAGGCCTGGCTTGCTTAGAGGCCATGACCTCTGAGGGGGAGCAACAATTAGAAAAGTGGAGGACAAAGATGTTGGAGCATAAGGTACACAAAGATGTTCCTGTCGGACACTAGTGCCCTCAACAACTTGAACAATAGATTCAATAAAGGCTCTCACTGTCTACTTGCAAAATCTAACAGTACTAACTTCTTAGGCTTATCTGTCTTTCTGTGGCACCTTCATTTACGATTACCTGAAAAAGTGGAGGAAGGCTTACCTGTGAGGTAATGGGCAGATTGTTTCTTAGCCTAAAGCAAAACTTTTTTTTTACAGTTCAAGGAAAATACACATGAAGTATGGCCTTGTGAAACAAAAATGTCATACTAAAGAGAGCACAACGATAGTGCTTGCTTAAGCAGGAAAGACAATGAAGGCAATTCTTTGGTGGAATATGTCTTCTGATGGCAAACTTGTTGACTTTTTCCGAGGATGCCATCAGTCTCCACAAATCTACAAAATGAAAGTACAGCTATACAAGCAAGATTATCAAGGAAACAGTGACCACCACCTATTCACACTGCCCATGATCTAGCCCTACCACAGTCACTGTTAATGCGACACCCTGAACCCTTGTACAAAAATGGGAAAAAGGGTGTTATGGATGGATGAATTGCAAAGGAACACAAAATTCCCATTCCCAAAGCCTTAGAATACAGACAGACTGCGAAACACAGACAACTCACAGCCCACTGCAACCAACACATCCTCAGGGATGCAACCAGTACCAGGAAAGATCATGGTAGCCATCAGGACAAAAAGGTGCATGGTGTCCATGTCTGGTTAAGGACATGAAGCGGGATCCTATCAGCCAGGTCACTAACACCCCACGCCCACTCCATCGCCAGGCACGATTAAAAATAAAGGGCATTCAGTTCCATACAAATAAAAGCTACTCTCTGAGATGGAGTCAGACAGGACTTTGTCCAATGTTTGGCCTGTTATACTGATGTAACCATGAATGCCTATAGCCAGAACACATTTGGAAAGAACCAAGATGGGGCTACCAGCAGCTAGTGACTAAAGTAAAGGACCACAGGTTGATTCTTCTTCTGCGAGAATTTGGCTACATTAGCCAACAATGTTGAAAATTCAGAGTGCTGGTGAAAACTAAAATAGAAACACTTTCTTCTGGAAGTGATGTTTACTCAGAATGAATCAGAGGACTCCCCTAAGCAAACTGCTATTGATGTACAACAAGGCAAACAACAGATCTAGCAATGCCACTCAGGTACCAAATGAGAGCAAAAGCACGAACCTCTGCAAGGTGAACACTGGAAACAAGATGAAACAGACGTAACTGGTGAAGTTAACAACACCCATAAACTGACAGAAACCATCTTTCCCCTATAAGACCAGGAAGAGACAAGAGAAGAAAAAAAAAATCTCCAAAAATGTCAAACCTTCTATAGCTCCTCTGATCAACAGAGAGTCTGGGACTGTTTGAAGAATTCCACTAAGACAGATTAATCAGCCAACAAAACTCTCCCTCTAGGGAAGAACTGGTGGGGTGCAGAACATGGCTAAAAGACTAGGCCTAGTACTTACTAGTCCTCAGAGATGGTTCTCCAAGCTGAAGTAAGCCTGGAGGCCCACTCCACAACAGGAAGTCCTAGACCGGCGTAAGGATTGCTAGCAGAACAAATGATAGTGTGGTCACCTTTTTCGCCATATTAACCAGCACTGGAAGGGACAAAACTGTGTGATTAGGAGCCAACCAGAGATCGTAAGGAGGTTTCTTACTATCTTTCTAGGCCTAAACAACCCCAAAAGAAGTACAAGTAGAAGCAAAGGGGAAGGGGATCATAAAGGCCCTTCAAAAAAAGTGATAATCTGCTTTGGCTGGCTAAACAGCACTTCACCCAAAAAATGTGCATCCAAAACAGTTCCAAGCTCCTCCAAGAAAAACAACTTCAGCCATGCCATCATGTGGTGGTATGCATGTAAGGCTGCAGCCCATGCCAAAACATCAGTGCAATCAAAACATGGCAGCCCACTGCAGAATCCAAAGCCTCAAAAAGGTCATTCTTGAACCCACACTAAGGGAAGTCCTTCAGCTGGATGAGCCCTCTTAAGACAGTACTAAAACTGTGAGACACAAGATAAATACCTGAGGGCCCTAGGCCCTAGTGTGGCAGACGAGCACTCTAACTCACTTGCCACACTTCTCAAAGCCTTATAATCCTTGTCGGGTGGCAAGGTGACAATATGTTATGGTCTCTTGGACCTACACTAGACTGAAGAGATTTTCTAGGACACTTGGTTAGGTACTACACTCTCTCAGCAATCAGATGGTAAAAGGTATTTGCCTTCTTGGGGACTGAAGGGAGAGAATCAGAGTGTCCCAACCTTTTCTAAAATAATCCAGGTTCAAGCTGGGTAGGGAAAGCCAATGGACTCAAGCTTCTAGTCATGAAACTCCAGCAGACATCTTTGTAGGGAATGAAAAGGGACTTAAGGCCAGTTCAAGTTGTTTACCATAAGCCTCAGCACATCTCTAAAAATGGGTCGTCAGACATAGTAGGTGGCCTTACTGTCCATTTCAGGCACAAATGCTTTGGGATCCTTAAGCATATAGTAGGAGCTGGACTGCAAGGGAGTGCTGCAAACCCAGCTACCCACAACAGGAAAAGGCAAGCATGTGATTGATGGGCATCATGGCATGCTCCAGTTTAAAGCCCATAAAGAGTCCAGTGCAAGCTTCAGATTAATCTCACTAGGAATGTGACCCTCACCCAAGACTTCGGCACATGCAAAAAATTAAAACTCTGCCTAATATCCAGCCTTTAATAGGTGATCCCTGGAGTGAGATAACCTGCCCAAACCTTCTCAGGCAGGACTTGCTGGTCCAACTGACCTGGCAGGCAGACCCAGGTACAACCAGTGACCGGATGACTCATGGAACTGTTCCCTGTGATATGGCTGGCTACCCTTGATCGTCCACTAACTGTTAATCAGCTGAGGAGCTGGCTAGTACATGAACCCAAAGGATGTACTGCCTGGGTGACAGTTAGGTGAATGACTCCTCCCTTACTCTCATTTTTGGTTAAGGGCATGGAGAGATGTAGGTTCACCTTCGCTGAGTTCACCACCTGCAAGGACCAGCTGAGCATCACATTACCCCTGAGACAGACAGGCTTCAATCTGCTCTCTGACAGCTTGGCCTTGAAGTGATGTTCCAAATATAGCTTTGGGCTACATGGAGAAGACTCCCACCCGCTCCTGGATGAATAGCTCTCAAAAGTCACCATATTTCTGGATGCAGAGTAGACCAAAGCGTCTTCCCTCTTTCACCTTCTGGTAGCAGGATAAAATATAGCACTTGCAACAGTTGTCAAAATTGTGCTTCTACCCAAGAAAATAAAGGCAATGTGGGACTAGGCTTTGACCCGTAATTTGAAGGCCACATGGCTACTTCATATGCAGTTAGTCAAGCATACAAATACAGGACTTTATTAAACTCAACAAGTGGCAAAAAATAAAAAAAAAAAGAATTAGGAAGCTCAAGGGAGACTTTCACTTATGTAGGTAGTGCATTTCATAACAGCAAGTATCAATATAGATGAATGGATGCCCAAGAATGTAGGAGCTTACAAAAAAGCACCGAATTGTGACTGGTAGTGAAATATACTCAAGAAAGGACTCATTGAGGAGGGTCAGCTCACTGTTGGATCTGATTTAGTTTTATCTTCCTCACCCCTCTTATACTCTAGAAATTGCAACTCGAGCTCTTAAAGTGATTTACTTGTAGGGTTTAGCCCCCACTGTATCAATCACTCTGCTGAATCTTTTCATAGCAATGCTGTGGAAGTAAAGGTCTGCTCTGGAGTGTGGCAATCTGCCCAATCATGCAAAGAGTAAGAAAGTCCGAAAGCTGCGGTCTGCCACTGGATATCATTTCCATGAAGACAAGGCAATATAACAAATACAAATTTGTGAAACCAATGTTCCTAAATTTTAAAACGTCCATGGAGAATGTCATTGTCATATTATGCATACTTTACAGTACAACACAAACATGGGGAAAAAAGGCTACTCCTGTTATCAGTAATTTTTAGTAAAGATTAATGACTTCAACCTGCAATCACATTATAGAAAAAGTCAGCGGCTACCTACCTGGGAATAGGTCTGTACATCTCATAAATACCTCCCAGTAGATGAGGCCCAAAGCATACATATCCACCTGTTTCAGGGCTGACTCACAGTCTCGCAGATTCACAGCTCCCTCAAGTACCTCAGGTGCCATATAGCGGACTGTACCAACCTATCAATGTACAGAAACATCATGACTATCTGACAAAAAGTATACCAAATGACATATGAATTATACAAGGCATTTTCTGTACTGAAATACAGCTCTCTCTATGTACTGCTCTAGGGTAAAATACTTAAAAAGCATTCTGTCAGCATATTACATCTTATTCTATAGTCTGCAGGATGAAGCTACTCCATATTTTTGCCACATATGCCTTAAACATAATGCTTCCTGACTTACTGATTTATGCCTACAGTCTCCTTTTTTTAACTCCTTTCCCCTAACATGACTCCATTCTTACAAATATCTATGCAAATAGGGTTGTCATCTCTCCATTTTTTCTAAAGTTATCTAGAAACCTACCCTTGTCTAGTTCTTTGGTAATGCAGGTACATGATCCATTTTTCGAGGTGTCCAAAGCACCGTTTAGATGCTTTTATGTTTCCCTAGGGTCAACAATACTAGTTTGTTATATCAGATAATTTACTACATTGAAGAGCAGCTATGAAAATTAATGAACACTGCTGACCAGCTTAAACCTGCCTCTCCTTGTTGCTGACTGGCTGAGAGGCTAGCCTTTTTAAGTAAAGCAAACCAATGGCAAACACGCTATACCAAGATGCCTATGGAGTACAAAGAAGAAACAGAGGGTCAGCCTCTTGGTTTCCATCTTTTGCTTACTTATTTTAGTAAAAAAACTTCTTTGCCCAAGTATCAGCAACAAAGCCCTAAAATCAGCATATATATATATATATATATATATATATATATATATATGTATATATTTTTTTTTAATAATTACTCTATATCATTTTGAAAGTTAACAGAACAGCATGCTTTGCGTAAGTAGCATGCAACTAAAATGTTTGGCATTTCTTCGTGCCGGTCCCAAGCCCGGATAAATGGGGAGGGTTATGTCAGGAAGGGCATCCAGTGTAAAACTATTGCCAAATGACATATGCGGACAACAACAACAGATTTCCATTTGGATCGGTCGAGGCTCGGGTTAACAATGACTGCCACCAGTACTGTTAGCCAACAGGGTGTTGGTGGAAATTGGGCTACTGCTGGCTAAAGGAAGAGGAGGAGAAGAAGGGGGAGGCATGCCCGAAGGCAGAAGAGAGGAGGAGTTCGGTAATAAGGGTAGGAACTTTGAATCTTGGCGGTATGACTGGTATAGGGAGAGAGTTAGCTGCTATGATGGAGAGAAGGAAGGTTGATGTAGTGTGCATGGAAAAGACCAGATGAAAGGGGAGTAAGGCCAGATGTATTGGAGGTGGGTTCAAATTGTTCTATCATGGTGTGGATGGGAGGAGAAATGGGGTAGGGGTTATCCAGAAGAAACAGCATGCCAAGAGTGGTCTGGAGGTGAAAAGAATGTCAAGAGTGAGGTTTATGTAGTTGAAAATTGATGGTGTGATGATGAATGTTGTTAGAGCATATGCTCCGCAAGGTGGGTGTGCGATGGATGAGAAAGAAAAATTTGGGAGTGAGTTGGATGAAGGTGGTGAATGTACCCAAGGGTGAGAGAGTAGTGATTGGAGCATATTTCAATGGGCATGTTGGTGAAGGGAACAGAGGAGATGAGGAAGTGATAGGTAGGTATGGTGTTAAGGAGAGGAATACAGAAGGCCAGATGGTAGTGGATTTTGCAGAAAGGATGGACATGGTTGTGGTGAATATGTATTTTAAGAAGGCGGAGCATATGGTGACGTACAAGAGTGGATGAAAATACACACAGGTGGATTATATTCTATGCAGGAGGGCCAGTCTGAAAGAGACTGGAGACTGTGAAGTAGCGGCAGGGGAAAGTATAGTTAGACAGCATAGGAAAGCGGACTGTAGGATGACGCTGGTGATCAAGAAGAGGAGGATGAGTGTGAGGGCAGTGCCAAGGGTCAAATAATGGAAGTTGAAAAAGGGTGCTTGTGAGGTAGGAGTTCAGGGAAGAGTTGAGACAGGTACTGGGTGGCAGTGAAGAGTTGCCAAACAGCTGGGTAACTACAGCAGAGCTGGTAAGGGAGACAGCTAGAAAGCTGCTTAATGTGACATTTGGACAGAGGAAGGAGGACAAGGAGACCTGGTGTTAGAAACAGGAAGTACAGAAGAGTATATAAAAAAAGAGGTTGTCAAAAAAGTGGGATTGTTAGAGAGAAGAAGAAAGTAAATAAATAAAATATATAAATATATAAATAAATATATAAAATAAATAAAAAATAAAATAAAAAAAAATACAAGTGAAGAGAGTGTGTTGAGCAGATGGAAAGAGTACTTTGAGGGGCTGATGAATGAAGGGAATGAAAGAGATAAAAGGTTGGATGATGTGGAGATAGTGACTCAAGAAGTGCAATGGATTAGCAAGTAGGAAGTAAGGACAGCTATGAAGAAGATGAAAAACGGAAAGGCTTTTGGTCCAGATTATATACCTGTGGAAGCATGGAGGAGTTTAGGAGAGATGGTAGCGAAGTTTTTAACCAGATTGTTTAATGAAATCTTGGAAAGTAGGAGGATGCCTGAGGAGTGAAGTGTTTTGGTACCGATTTTTTAAGAATAAGGGTGATGTGCAGGGGCCTATGCTACTTGAATGAAGTTTTATAACTTCAAACACCATATGGGACTTCGAATCATGGAGAAAAAAAAATAAAAGACTAAACCCTAAACTAAGGGTTGTAGGGAGGGGGCAAGCCCCCCTGCACCCCATACACCGTGCTCTTTAAATATACCAACTCCAAGATTGCACTACAGTGCAGTAAAGGGAAGTCTCCCCTTTACCGTATTATTAAATGCTCACTACTCACAGCAAAAGTCAACCAAAACCAATATAAAATGTCCAAAGCTCCGTTTACTGCTCAAAGCGGAAAGTATTCACAAATCTGAGTCTGTATTTTTCCAAAACAATGTACCGGTCTATTACATACAAAAAATAAGGTTAAGCGCTTTCATCTATCTGTAACTAGACTTCATCAGAACACTTTCACATTACTAATGCAGGATTTTACAGAGGTTACTGACCAATCCCATACATCTTTCCTTAACTATCACATGAATCAATTCCATATTTAAAGTGCTCAGTACGTTCATTATTTAATCTTGGCCTCGGAGTTGTTATATTTAAAGAGCGGGGGGTGTGAGGAGTGCAGGGGGGGCTTTCCCCTTTTACTGCACTGTAGTGCGATCTCGGAGTTGGTATATTTAAAGAGCGGGGGTGTGGGGGTGCAGGGGGAATTGCCCCCCTGCCTAAAACCCTTAGTTTAGGGTTTAGTCTTTTCTTTTTTTTCACAATTCGAAGTTTTATAACTTCGACCATATGGTGTCGCCCATATGGTGTTTGAAGTTATAAAACTTCATTCAAATAATATAGACCTGATTTGCAGAGCTGCAAAAACTACAAAGGGATAAAACTGATCAGTCACAGTATGAAGTTATGGGAAAGAGTAGTGGAAGCTAGGTTAAGAAGGGAGGTGATGATTAGTGAGCAGCAGTATGGTTTCATGCTGAGAAAAAGCACTACAGATATTTGCTCTGACACTGTTGATGGATAAGTAATAGAGAAGCTCAGAAGGAGTTGCACTGTGTCTTTGTAGACTTGGAGAAAACATATGGCAGGGTGCCTAGAGAGGAGCTGTGGTACTGTATGACGAAGTCGGGAGTGGCAGAGAAGTATGTTAGAGTGGTACAGGATACGTACGAGGGTAGTGTGACAGTGGTGAGGTGAGGTCTGCAGTAGGAGTGACGGATGCGTTTAAGTTGGAGGTGGCATTACATCACGGATCAGCTCTGAGCCTTTTCTTATTTGCAATGGTGATGTACAGGTTGACAAACGAGATCAGACAGGAGTCTCCATGGACTATGATGTTTGCGGATGACATTGTGATCTGTAGAGAGAGTAGGAAACAGGTTGAGGAGACCCTGGAGAGGTGGAGATATGCTCTAGAGAGGAGAGGAATGAAGGTCAGCAGGACTCTGACAGAATATATCTGTGTGAATGAGAGGGAGGCTAGAGGAATGGTGAGGATGCTGGGAGCAGATCTGGCGAAGGTGGATGAGTTTAAACACTTGGGATCAACAGTTCAGAGTAATGTTGAGTTTGGAAGAGAGGTGAAGAAGAGAGTACAGGCAGGGTGGAGTGGGTGGAGAAGAGTCTAAGGAGTGATTTGTGACAGACTAGTACCAGTAAGAGTGAAAAAAGAGGACTACAAGAGGGTAGTGAGACCAGCTATGTTATATGGGCTGGAGACGGTGGCACTGACAAAAAGGAAGGAGTCAGAGCTGGAGGTGGCAGAGTTAAAGATGTTAAGGATCTATATTAAATCAGCGAACGCAGATTTATCAACCCTTTAAAAGTGAAAGCTTGAAATCCCGAAGACACGAACAGAGATTTTTTCCCAGGGGAAAAAATTGCTGGACCATTTTGGGACTTTGCCATTTCGTCCACTGGGGTGCGATCTTGGAGTTGGTATATTTAAGTAGGGGTGTGTGGGGGGAGAAGCATCCCACTTTATTTAGTGTTTTGTAGTTTTTTTTATTTTTCTTTTGTGGAATAGTGATTTTTTTTCCCTGAGAAAAAAATCTCTGTTCTGTGTCTTTGGGATTTCAAGCTTTCGCTTTAAAGGGTCGATAAATCAGCGTTTGCTATTTTAAGCATTTGCTGATTTAATATAGACCTGATGTTAAGATTTGCACTGGGTGTGAAGACGATGGACAGGATTAGGAATTAGTATATTAGAGGGTCAGCTCACGTTGGACGGTTTGGAGACAAAGCCAGAGAGGCGAGATTGCGTTGGTTTGGATATGTACTGAGGAGGGATGCTGGGTACACTGGGGAAAAGTTTGCTAAGGCTGGAGCTGCCAGGTAAGAGGAAAACAGGAAGGCCTAAGATAAAGTTTATGGATGCGATAGAGAGGACTAGTGGGTGGTTGTTGTGACACAGCATGATGCAGAGGATAGGAAGAAATGGAAACAGATGATCAACTGTGGCGACCCCGAATAGGAACAGCCAAAAGAAGAAGAAGAAGAACTGAAGGACAGGACAAAAATATGAGGCAAAATCAGGGACAGTTGAGAGAGATGCTTTTCACCAGTTTGGGAGACACTAGCATGCCACTCAATTGTCTGCTTAGGCATTGTGGACACAGACAAAAATAATGGGGGGACAAACACCCACTTAGCCATATAGGATTTTCTAGTAGTGGGTTTTCTGCCTCCTGCCGAACCCAAAGCACATCCTCAGAAAAGTGGTGTCTAAAAGGGATGAAAACCCCTATCACTGAAAGTGTAAACTGAAGAGTGGGCAAGAGAGGGTGGATGAGAGACTCCTTGTCTTATGTGAGAAGATCTATCCAGTGCGGTAACTTGTGATGACTGCCCCTAGTCAGGTGAAAGAGAAGGGGGACCAGTGCTGTCTGGACCAAAACAAGAGTCACCAGCAAGATTCTTGGGGAGTCTTTTCTGACATTTTAAAGGACTCTAGAAAGTAGAGGAAGAGGTAGATAAGCATACAGGAGCATTCCCTTCCATGAAAAGGTCATGGCATCCATCATCCAAGTCACAGGACTTAGGACTCTGGAACAGAAGTTCGGACGTTGCTTGTTCAGAGGGGAGGCAAAAAAATCCACTTGAGGAATACCCCAACAATGTACTTATGCCCAGAAACACTGCTCTGTGAAGTATCTGTTTGTAAGTTTGTGTCCTGGACCTGCTCAGGGAGTCTGTCACAAAGATGTGTTCTGAAGAAATGCAGACTATATGAAGGGTTACCTGATAGAGCATAGTCAAGTCCAAGGCCTGAAGGGCTAGTCTGCAAAGAATATAAGACCTTGTGTCCCCTTGTTTGTTGATGTACCACATGACTGTTGTGTTGTCTGAGAAGATCTTTAAAGGGCCTGGGGACCAAAGATAATGCACGGCCTGAAAAACAAGAATGAGCACCCTATTTCTTTTATGTTGATGTGGTCTGACCTCTGATGAAGTTACCATAGACCTTAAACCCTCAGACTGTTGGAAAAGGCTCCGCAACCCAGATCAGAAGGATCTGTGAACAGCTCTCGAGTAGGTGAAGGAGTCTGAAAAGGCTGGCCTGAACTGTGGGAGATCTGCCGAATCCACCAGTGAAATTCAAGTTTGAGAGGGGGGAGTAAGGGAACTGGAAATTCCAGAGGGTAGCAAGGCTGGAGCCAAACTGTCTTTAGGTACCACTGAAGGTTCCTCATACGAAACTTGGCAAAGAGAAACACAGGAATGGTAGGTTCAATTAATCCCAGGGCTCTAAAAAATTCCCTTGCAGAAATGACAGAAAGGAGAAGTAGAGCCTGGAAGTAGGCTGCCAGAGACAGAACCTTAGGAGAAGGAAGAGAAGCCAGCTTTGGAAAGGTTTGGATTCTGCAACTGAGAAAAATGTCACCTTGAGGAGAAGTCAGAACTGCCTTCGAGACTGATGGTGAATCCCAGACTGGTCAAAAGGAGCATGATGAAGTGGGTTAGACGTTTAAATGAGTTGGGTTTCAGTTTCCACTCATGTCCGTCCAGTACATTTCTGCTTATGTCTGCCAGTGAATTTTGTTTGCCTGGGAGGAATTGAGCTTGCAGGTGCACTTGGTTGCTCAAGGCTGTGTTCCACAGGGCCATGGTTAACCTTCAGAGTGGGTAGGAATGAGTTTCCCCCTGCTTGTTTATGTACCACATAACTGTGGTGTTGTCTGTCTTTATCAAGAGTTGTCCTGGAAGGATAAGATTTTTGAAGGCTGTTAGAGCATTCTGTACAGCTAATATTTCTTTTTAATTGATATGCAGGTGAATGTGCCCTGGGCTCCATTTGCCTTGACTGCATTTGCCAGCCATGTGAGCTCCAATGCATAGTATGATGAGTCTGTTATCAGGGTTTGGGCGGCGAGGGGTTGAGTGAAAGAGAGTCCCTTGTTGTGGTTGCAAGCCTCTGCCCACAAAAGGAACTCTGCCCTTAGACAAGGAATGATAGGAATAACTGTTCCCGGGTCCTGGGAATGTTGGCACCAGAGATGTTTTAAGTACCATTGAAGTTTCCTCATATGCAGTCTTGCATATGGAATTAGAACAATGCATGAGGCTATGAACCCTAGAGCTTGCAGTATTTTTCTTGCAGACAGCTGAGTCCTGGTGGCCATTAGTTTGAAGTAGTTTGTCAAATAAACCTGCTTTTCTGGAGTGAGGAATGCCATCTGGGAAGTTGTGTTCAAGCTTGCTCCCAAGAATACAATCTTTTGGCTGGGTACCAGATGTGACTTATTTTCGTTGCTGGTGTACCCCAGAGAAGTTAGAAGTCTCTTTACAAATGCCAGGTGCTGAAGTAGCAATTCCTGACTGTCTGCCTGAATAAGTATGGATAAATGTGAATATTTCTCTGCCTGCAGTATGTGATGGCTGGAGCCAGGCACTTTGTGAATACCCTGGGCGCAGTAGATAAGCCAAAGGGAAGTGCAGAGAGCCTGCCCTGAAACGTAGATATTTCCTGCAAGATCCCCTTATTGGGATGTGCAGATAAGCTTCTTTTAGGTCTAGGGTGACTAGCCAGGAGTCCTTGGCTAGCATAGGAAGCAGGTGTTGTAGTGTAAGAATTTTGAATTTTGGGACCACTAGGAAGGTGTTGAGAATGGACAGGTCCAGGATAGGATGCCAAGAGCCCTCTTTTCTGGGCACCAGGAACAGTCTGGAGTAAAAACCCTGTCCTCTTTGCTCTACTGGAACAGGTTGAATAGCCCTTATACTGAGAAGAGAAAGTACTTGCTTTTGAGCCTCTACCCACTGGTTTAGAGGAAGGTCTGGCAACCCGCTTGGGGTTGGCAGTGAGTGGAAGTAGAATCTGTATCCCTGGGATACAATGTTTAGGATCCATCGGTCATGGGTAATGGACATCCAGTTTTTTGCAAGCAGGGCGAGTTTTCCTCCTAGGTGTGCAAGTATTTGGGCATGACTGGGAAGGATGACAGACAAGTCATTGTGAAGTTTTTCCATAAGGGGGTGGCTTACCACTCCCTGTTTTTGAGGGAGGAGCACTCCACTGTTTAGATCTCTGCGTACCCTGAGACTGTAGCCTTGGTGGTCTGTTTCCCCTGGGTTTGGGCTGAGAAGACCTGGTAGGGACTGGAAAGTACCAGTTTTTTGAAGGCCAATGCCTACTGAATCTAGGTGGCTGTACTTGTAAGAAATCTTTAACAGTTTGCATAGATTTAGCTTTTTACCTCCATCTTTTTAAGAAAGTACAGCTGTGTACACTTACCATAAATGTAGATGTTCGAGTGTATTCACTGTTGCAGTCATTACATTTGGGTAATCTGCTGGCAGGTTGCCCTCAGTCGGCCTGAATTCCAAAGTCTTGGGTCCTGCGTCGGTTGCTGTTTCCTCTTCCAAGACGTCAGGTCATCAGGGGTATCAAACAAGCAGCCGACACCATTTTCTTTAGTTTTTCGTGCCCCAGATGTCAGGTGCCCCCCAAATGGGTAGCAAAAATATATATATAAGCTACATATACATGCAACAATACAAACTTTACCTTCATCTACAAGCAAATATACCACAAAAGTTGTAGAAGATAATGAAGGAAAGAGAAACTCCAGAATAAAAGAGGGGATGGTGGGCGGGTAACCTGGACTGTAACAGTGAATACACTTGAACATCTACATTTATGGTAAGTGTACACAACTGTACTATGTTCTTTGTGTTTCACTGTTGCAGTCATTACATTTGGGTAGAATCCCAAAGCTATGGATGGGAGGCTGGAGCTAAACTGCATTAGGGGTGGCTATAAGGCCCTGCAGAACTGCAGTGGCAAAGCCTGCCATGGACTTAGAGTAGAGGGGCAAATGATAATGCTTTGTAAAAGTGTGAACAGAACTCAAAGTAGCAGCCTCTAGAATGTCTTTGGTTGGTACACTTCTGAGAAAACCTGCTGATGTAGCTGCAGCCCTGGTGGAATGAGACCTAATGCCCTTGGGCACCGGTTTGCCATGGTGTAAGTTAGCAGAAATGAATGCAGTGGCTTATCCACTTTGAAATAGTCTGCTTTGAAATAGCCTTTCCCTCTGATCCTGCAGCAAATGTCATTAGTAACTGCTCAGTTTTTCTTAGAGCCTTAGTCCTTCTCAAGTAGAATCTTAGTTGTCTGTGTACGTCCAAGGAATGCAGAATCCGCTCCCCTTTGTTCTGTGGATTTGGATAAAAAGTTGGCAGATGAATAGTTTGGTTAAGAGCCACACTGGAAACCACCTTAGGCATAAATGAAGGATTGGTCCTGAGGGACGCGCTGTCTGAGTAAAATATGATAAAAGGCTCTGCAGCCATGAGGGCCTGTAGCACTGAAAACCTTCTTGCTGAAATAATTGCCAGGAGCAGAGATGTTTTCCATGATGAGAACTTTAGATCTGCGGTAGCAGCTGCTTCAAATGGAGGCAGGGTGAGCTTTTCCAACACGTAATTGAGGTCCCATGCAGAAATTGGTGATCTTCTGGGAGGCCTTACATTTTTGGCCCCTCTAAGATGCTGCTTTAGTAAAGAATGAGAAAAGACTGGTGGCTCTGTGTTGTAATGAGCCGAAATGGCAGAGGCATGGATTTTTATTGCTGAAAAAGATGGGCCTTTCTCAAGCATCTCAGTCAAGTATTGTAAAATCTGAGGAATATTTGGCTCTGCTGTGTCAGTTCCTTCTGCTTGTTTCCAAGCACAGAATCTCTTCCATTTATCAGCATAAGATGTTCTAGTACTAGGCCTTCTGGCTTCCAAAATGACATCCATCACAGCTTTACTGAGAGGTGTTAGTTTGAATAACTACATGATCAGCCATGCTGCCAGGTTCAGTGTTTGGAGCTGATTGTGCAGGATCTGACTGTTTTGCTGGGACAGTAAGTGAGGTATTTGAGGCAAATACCAAGCTGGGAATTGAAACATGTTCCTTAGGATTGGGTACCAGTATTGGCGGGGCCAGTCCGGGGCAATCAGTATCATCTTTGGTTTCTCTTATCTGACTTTTAGTAGGACCTTGGGAAGAAGAGGCAGGGGAGGAAAGGCGTAAACTGATAGGTTTTTCCAACTGAAGGACAGGGCATCCACTTTCCATGCTTGTCTGTGATAAGTCCTTGTGCAGAATTTTTCCAGTTGACAATTCCGAGGAGAGGCAAATAGGTCTATGTCCGGGCTCCCCCATTTCCTTGTTATCATGTTGAAGACTTGTGGATCTAGTTTCCACTTGTGAGGATCCATAAGGTTTCTGCTTAAATCGTCTGCCAGAGTATTTTGCTTTCCTGGCAGGAACTGAGCTTTAAGATGTACTTGGTAAGTCAAGGCTGTGTCCCACAGTGCCATGGCTAGTCTGCAAAAGGGGTATGAGTGCGTGCGAGTAGATAAGCCAAAGGGCAGTGCAGAGAATTGGTAATGCATCAAGCCAGCCTTGAAATGGAGGTATCTTCTGCTCGATTCCCTTTTTGGGATATGCAGGTATGCCTCTTTTAGGTCTAATGTCACCAGCCAAGCGTTCTTGGCCAGCATGGGCAGAAAATGATGCGAAGTTAGCATTTTGAATTTTGGAATGTCCAGGTATGTGTTCAAAATTGATAAATCCAGTATTGGTCGCCAGGCCTTGTCTTTTCTGGGTACCAAGAACAGTCTTGAATAAATACCTTGACCTTTTTCCTGTTCTGGTACTGGCTGAATAGCCCCCATATCCATGAGGGACGTAACCTGTTTCTGTGCCTCTGCCCATTGATTTTTTGGCAGATCTGGCCAACCGTTTGCAATTGGCAGAGTGTGGAAGTGGAATCTGCATCCCTGAGATACTATATTTAACACCCACTTGTCCTGGTTTATTAACTGCCAATTTTGAGCATAAAGTACTAATTTTCCCCCTAAGGGTGCTGCCAAAAGATAAGTGCTTGGTGATGGCAGAGGGAAGTCATTGAGACTGTTTACTGTAGGGTTGCGCTTTACTTCCTCCAGATTTGTTGGTAGAAGCACCCCATTGCTTTGACCTGTAAGAATCCTGTGACTGGTATCTAGAACCTTTAGGGTGCCTGGATTTGCCCTGTTGAGCTCTGTCAGACACAGGAAAGGACCATTTTTTTGTAGGCCAGTGTCTACTGAATCTTGGTGGCTGCACTTGTAAGAAGTCTTTTACAGTTTGCATAGACTTAGCTTTGTCTTCCATTTTCTTTAAAACCTCTTCTGCCTTAATACCAAACAGAGTATCATGCTGTAAAGGTGCATCCAGCAATTTAACTTTAACATGATCAGGCAAATTTTGCTCTTTTAGCCAGGCATGCCTCCTAATCAGAGATCCAGTAACTGTGGACCTGCAGGAGGCCTCTAAGGAATCAAAACCACATTGCAAAGTATGTTTTCCAAACTGTTCTGCTGCATGCAATAATTCCTGCAATTCTTTATTGTCTGCACATTCAGAAATCAACATCATTTTTGTTTCAGTAATCCCATAACAAGTTGATACTTGAGCATATGAAACTGGCAGTTTAAGGCCCCAATTGTCAAGGTTGCAGATATATAAACCTCCTTTCCCCATCTATCCAGTGCCTTGGAATCTCTGTCAGAGGGGGTAGGATTTTTTGCTGTTGAGGCCTTAACACCTTTTGGACCCTGTGACATAGTTTCAGGGTCAGCAGCAAGGTTTCTAAATAAAAATTTGTGTGAGTCAGGAACCCTGTAATATCTGTCTGGCTTGCTAGGAGCCGGAGGTAAGGAGTCTGGAGTCAAGCTCGACTCCGAAAACACATCATCCACAATGTCTAAAACAAGAGGTATGGCTAAAGGCCTATGCTGAGGGAGAAGGAGGAAATCCCTAAGCCTCTTGTTTGATTCTGAGAAATCTTGACTCTCCCAGTGAAAATGCTCCCTCAAAGTATGCAAGGTTTCTCCAAAGGAATAATCTTCAGGAGGAGATGCAGATGGGATAGATTCCTCTGCATCAGAATCTTCATAATGTGGTATAGATAATTCCTGATCAGAGGAGGAATCAGAAGAAATAGAAACCTGATCTGAAGATTCATAATCAGTGTCTTGCCTAGGCCTCTTATCAGGAGGGAGTTGGGAACCCCTGATCAAGGTAATTAGGTCTTACAGCCATTTTGATCATCTGCTTTTTGGGCATAGAGGCCGGTGCACGTGGCTCATGCATCGGTTTTTTAGCTTTAGAAGTAGCTTTTGTCTTTGTTTTTGAAGCTGGCATCCGTTTTATATAAAAATGTTGTGGCCTGAATACACCCACAGAAGCCGGTGCCTGCTCAGTGGCTCCGGACCCATCCGAGGGAGAGACATTCGCAGGTACAATACTTTGAGAATCTCGCGGCATGCCAGACTCCACATGGGTCTCGGAAGGGGCCTGTGACTCGAAAGTAGCGGATATCAGGGGCTGCGAAAGTGCCTCACTGAGTACCAGCGAACTGGCGACTGGAGAAGCTTCGTCGTCGGTTTTGGACCTCGACGATCTGTCTCTGTCCTTTTCTTTGCATTTTTTGTGTACTCCGGTAGTCTGATTGCTATCTGATGACATTTCAGGATAGTTAAATCTGATTCCAAAATATTTTGCGGCAAAGATATACCGACGCTTAATAGTGCGTTGGTTAAATCTAGCACAAAACCGACAGCTAGGCATGTTATGATCAGGGCCTAGGCAAGGAATACAATATAAATGCAAATCCTTATGAGGTATTTTCTTCCCACAAGTAATGCAATTATTAACTTTTTCTGACATCGGTATGGAGCAAGAAAAAAGTTTTCCCAATGTGATACTTAGCTGTAGTGAAGACTTCGGTTCTGAAACTCCAATTCGAACATTTCAGGAGTTGGCCGACCGGCACTTGCGAACTGCTTCTGCTTCGGGCACCGTGCGGCAAGAAAGACTAAAGAAAATGGCGTAGGCTGCTTGTTTTATACCCCTGACGACCTGACGTCATGGAAGAGGAGACAGCAACCGACGCAGGACCCAAGAATTTGGAATTCAGGCCAAGCGAGGGCAACCTGCCAGCAGATTACCTAAATGTAATGACTGCAACAGTGAAACACGAAGAACATCCTCTTCTGTTTTTGTGCCAAACAAACGTTCCTGGTTTAATGGAGCATCTAGTAATTTTGCTTTGACATGGTCTGTCAAGATGTGTTCCTTCAGCCAGGCATGCCTTCTCAGTACAATCCCAGTGACAGCAGCCCTGCAAGATGCTTCTAAGGCATCAAAACAACACTGCAAAGTATGTTTACTGACTTGGTTTGCAGAATGCAGTAACTCTTGTAAATCTTTATTTTCTGCAAAACCTGTAAGCAACAACATTTTTTGTTTAATTAGTTTCATAATACGCTGCTGGTACTTCAACATGTGAAACTGGGAATTTAAAGCCCTGATGGCAAGAGTTGCAGAGATATATACCTTCTTGCCCCATCTGTCCAAAGCCCTCGAATCCTTGTCCGAAGGGGTAGGATTTTTGGCTGTAGTAGCCTTAATACCTTTAGGTCCCTGGGAAATGGTCTCTGGATCTGCAGTGGGATTCTTAAAGAGAAATTTGTGAGAGTCAGGTACCCTGTAGTACCTGTCAGGCTTTCTAGGAGCTGGTGGTAAAGTAGCATCATGTCCAGTAATGGAACCACAATCTCCCCAGACCTTCATACTAAACTCCTAGGAGTTATTATCGACAATCTTAAAATTGATGTGCACATCAATAAAACTGTCAAAACCATTAACAAAAAACTTGGATCCCTATATAGGATAAAGCCTTTCCTAACCCCATCTACCAGAACTGCCACTGCCCGCTCCAATCTACTCTCTACCCTACTCTATGCCTCCCCTGTACTTACCAACTTAAACAACACTGAATTTAACAAGCTCTCTAGCTGCTACAATCACATAGCCAGATTTGCCACTGGCTTGCCCTGTAGAACACACCACTGCATTAACCTAAGTAATCTTGGATGGCTAGAGCTACCCAGACTGTGTCAGTATAACCAACTTGTACTGGCTTATAAAGTACTCAAACAACCTGAAAAGACTCAGAGATATTATCTATCCCAACCTTATTCTTAGAACACTACACCCTTCTAATAGACTAGTAGTTCAAACTATCAAATCCAATTACTCTGCTGGAGACTCCCTGTTTGCCAACTATGTTGGCAAAATTTGGAACTCTTTACCTGCTGACATTACCCTAGATACATCCTTATCTCGCTTCAAGAAATGTCTCAAGCAGTATTTCACATCTCAGTGGTTATGTCCATGCTCCAAGCCTAACTGATTGTTAGGCTTCATTTGTATACTTATACTATTTTTTGTACCCCTTTGTTTTGTTGTTCTTTAATAAGTGGTTCATGTATGACTTGTACCTATCCACAGACTTTGTAAACTGAGTTAATGTGCACTTTGTAAAGATGTTTGTGTAACTTCCTTTGGAGCTTTTTTCCCCCGGGCCTCCGCTGAAAATGGACATGTATCCAGTCGGACATTCCCAGTCAACACATGTAAAATAAAATAAAACAAAAATAAAATAAGACTGGATTCCATGAAAACATCATCTACAATATCCAAGACAGGGGGTATAGCTAGAGGCCTGTCCTGAAGCAAGTTTAAAAATTCTCAGAGTCTCTTTTTGGACTGTGGGTAGTGGAAATGTTCTCTTAAGGTATGCAAGGTTTCACCAAAAGAAAAGTCCTCTGGAGGGGAGGCAGAGGGAATGGAATCCTCTGCACCTGTTCCTCATAGGTAGATAAGGGTATGTCCTGGTAATCAGAGGGATCGAAGTCATCAGACTCATGGTCTGTTGAATCAGAAGGGAAATCAATTCTTTGTCTTTTAAAGGGGAAGACTGGCTTCCCCTAATTAGAGTTATAAGGTCTTCAGCCATTCTAAGCATTTGTTTCTGTGGCATTGGGGCTTGAGCATGCACTTTGGTTGTTGGTTTTCTAGGCATAGTGCGAACTCTGGGCCTGAGAAACTTGGTCGTTTTAGTCTGAAACGAAGTAGTCTGTTTAATACGAACATCGGAAGGTCAGAATACACCCTCAGAAGCCGGTGCCTGCACAGCGGCTCTGGACCCATCCAAGGTAGAGACATCCGCAGGTTCCATAATCGAAGAAGCATCTCGTGGCATACTAGACTCCAAATGGGTCTCAGCTGAGGCCTGCGAATCTGTAGAAGCAGTTATCAGGGGTTGCGAAGGTGCCTCACTGAGCACCAGAAGACTGGCGACTAGCTTAATGGAAGTGTCGTTGGCAGTTTTGGACATATGCGGTCTGTCTCTGTCTTTATCCTTACGTTTTTTCAGAAGATCGCTACTCGGATGGCTTACCGAAGCCATTTCAGAATACGGAGAACAAGAGCGAAACAATTTAGTAACAAAGATAACCCAACGATGAATAGTTCGGTATTAAACAAGGCACAAAACAGACAGTGAGGGACGTCGTGGTCTGGGCCTAAACAGGTGACACAGTAAGAATGAAAATCTCTGTGAAGTATTTGCTTTCCATAGGCAAGACAATTGTTAACTTTTTCTGACATCGGTTAGAGCAAGAAAAAAGAATTTCCAATGGGGTACTTGGCTTTAGAAGACTTCAGGTCTGAAACTCAAAAAAATGAACATTTAAGGTAGCCACCTACCGGCACTTGCGAACTGCTTCTGCTTCGAGCTCCTGCGCGGCAAGAAAAGCTGATGTAATGGCGTCGGCTGCATGTTTTATACCCCCTGACGACCTGACGTCATGGAAGAGGTGACAGCATCCGATGCAGAAATCCCAAGACTCTGGTACTCGTGCCGACTGAGGGCTACCTACAGGCAGGTAACCCAAGTGTGATGACTGCAACAGTGAAACAAGAAGAACATCTGGTGTTGGCACCTGACGTCTTCGGGATTTTCATCCACCTTGAGAGATGGTTCCATACCAGCATCAGACAGGATTGTGGCAGAGGAAATTGGTGTTGGCACCTGACGTCTTCAGGATTTTCATCCACCATGAGAGAGGTATCCGGTGAAGGATGGACAACAGCAAAGTCAGACCTTGTGGTCTTCTTTTTTAAGACTGGCTTTACTTCAGGGTGGGCGGATTAAGCCATGGTACCCTGGAGTCAAAACTGTGAGATGTTGGTTCTCAAGATAAATGGATAAAGAGGGCAGATGGCTGCAAACCTTTGTGGGAACAAAAACCTGACAAATGGTGCACAGGGTATGATTACATGAAGCACTTAAGCAGAATAAACACTTCTTGCGACTGTCTTTATGGGGAATCTGTCTCCCACACTGATATTTTCCCTTCCTGGATGAAACAAAGAAAAGGAGAAAAAGAAGAAACCCCAATAGGGCACTTGTCTGTAAATGGCTCAGTAGAAACCAGCTCAGCGAATGGCACTCAGATTGAAGTTCAACTGTGGTGTTTGGAATGATGTACAAAAGTATGGAGCATTCATACCTTTATGCGCTACGCATGCTCAGCATATGCCCAATGTATGACACTAGGGGGATGTAAAGGCTTTGGTATACTGGACGGATGTTGGGCTATCCTTGGCAGGAGATCACATGTTATGAATATTACAAAAGTAATACGGGCATCTACTGATTTGTCAACCTCAAACACAATTTCTTACCCTGAAAGAAACTGTTGTTTTGAAGTGCATGATAAATATTATATGTTTTTACTTTAATTATTTGTATTCCTTGTGGTTAACTTTGTTAAAGGATCAAACCTGAAGCCTCTAAACTAAAAGTTGCAAATTTTACTTAATTTCTGATGACGTCTTAATAACAATAAAGGAAAAAGTGATGTGTACTGCCATCTGTTTTGTGACTCAATTGAGAATTACTTTTTGTTTATTTATTTTGCAATTTACTCCTTATTCTACATTCTCAGTTAATGACCATTTCACTACTCTAATGTACTGCCAATTTACATTTACTTAATCAATGTTCAATGCATCTTGACATACAAACTGAATGCCCATTTAAGACCATCAAAGAGTTTGTTTACAGTTAAGGTAGGACCATAGACCACATTACCCAACTGATCATCCAGGTCTTTCTTAATCAAGTTTGCATATACAAACAGGTAATGCATTCCACCACATGCTTACCCTATAACAGAAAAAAAGTGATGTTGCAGTTACATCAACAAATTGACTTACTTATATTAACTAGGCCATATTCTTTCAGTAGATTCCTGTAGATGCCACAAAGGCAGTATTAAGAAAGCATTTAAAGACAACGATAAGGCACCCCTGCACCAAATGAAGTTTAACAGAATACAAGGATAATATACCTTCAATCTCTTGACATAACTATATTTTTAATACTCTTGATTTGTCTAGAGAAGCATCCTTGTATTCTTCTCAAACTTAGCAATTTGAGAACAGCAGTAAGAGCATATGCATGCTCCATGTTCTACTGTTGATCCTATCACTGACAAATAAATTGAGACCAGAATTCCAACATCTCTGCTAGTTTTAGTTTGAAGAAAGCATTTAAGATCGATGTAACATTTTTAACTTTCCAGTATATTTGGATGAGTGGAAAAGTCGTTATCAATCTTTATTCCAAGTCTAACAATATCAAACTCCTCCAGAAGTGTGCTTTTCATAGAGTAAGGAAAGCCGTAATTTGATTTTCCAAAATGTATAACCTTTGTTTAGTTACAATAAAGTCCACATTAGTTAATGCTGACCAGACCTCTAAACTGTCTAAATAATGTTGCACTCTGCATTGAACAACATTGTTATCCACTGCCTCAATTTTTGAATCCTCTGCAAACTTACTAAACCACAACTCACTAGGCAAAGGGAAGCCTGACAAAGATAATAAATCATGTTGGAACCAACACAGACAGCTCGGGAACTCAAGACATTATAGATTTGGTATCTTAAATGGAATTTCAAAATTTCACCTGACACCTTCTTCCACTTAACCAATTACCAAATCCATTAGGCACCACCAGTTTAGCTTTTTTAACCTCTATGCTGATAAGTGCTCACAATACCTTTTATGTGGTACTGTGTCAAATGCCTTTGCCAGATATAAACACATCACATCTACCGACTGTCCCAAGTCCACAGCTTCTCAGATAGGCTGGTAAAAGTTAAGTAAAGTTAAACTGACAAGGAATGACCTACAGTAAAATTCATGCTAATATATATCCAAAATGGGTGTTAATTATTTATTTTATTTTTTATTTATTTAACTTTTGTTTACCGGGAAAGTCTGACTGGACAAAGGTCCTTTTTCAGCGGAGGCCATGGGAGAAAAGCTCCATGAGTAACAGTACATTTTCATGCACACATTACAATAGTCAGTAGTAAACAAAAATTAGTATATATAAGAACATACAAATTTGTCACATCTTAACAAAACCTAGGCTTTGAACATAGCTAGTACTATTTGTAGGTATGACTTATGTCAAGATGTAAGGTTAAGATGGGTAACTAAGAACAAAGGATTAAACACCAGGGAAGAAGTTAGATATGTTTTGGGCATACTGTGATGCATCAGAGCACTCATGAGGGGTTAGTACAGGAACATAGCAACTTATTTTTAGATAAGCTTTAACTGATGGGCATACAGTGGTTAGTGGAGGAGTCAGAGAATGACTTTAGGAAGGGAGCTCCATATGCGTGATATATAGTTGGAAAATAAAGATTCTCCTGCAGTGTTGTTGGCCTTGGAGACAGTATGTTCTTACAGTTAGAGCGAAGTGGTCTGCTGGAACTGTAAGGAAGGATGAGATGTTGTAGCGCAGGTGTTCTAGTTGGTTGTGTTACAATAATGTGAGTTAGAGAGATTTGGTTGTAAAGAATAATGTATTTTAAAAAACATGTATTTTAAAAACAGCCTGGTTACTTATTATGGGAACAAGTGTTTTGGTGTATTGGCAAGCTAGAACAGCATTAATGCCAGTGCTTGAAATGTTTGTATGTATCTATGTACGTATACATATATACATAGGGAAACATAAACATATATACATGCATACATACACATATGCGCACACAAACATATACACATATACACATACATATATACACATATACAAATGCACATACATATATACACATATATACACACATATATACACACACACACACATATATATA